>NC_037684.1:66382881-66519481 GCF_003255815.1 Theropithecus gelada
GGAGTGGGGGGAGAGAGAGAAAGAAAAAAGAAAAGAAAAAAGAATAGAGATTGCAAAGGAAGAAACTGCTGATATCCTCATACATTATAATTGCCTACCCCTCCAATGAAAGAAACTCTACAAACTATCAGAACTAATAAGACAGTTCAAGATCTAGTGATTAAAAATTACCAATATTCTACAGTAACTAACTACTGAAGGGGTAAAGGATATGCCATCGCAAAATATGCCAGATTGGTATACCAATGATTTCAAGTTGAAAACATTGTAGAAACTGTAGTTTCATAACGGACGAGCTGAACTGTCTCTTCCTGCATGCACCAAGTGATAGAGAATCCCATAGGAGAGCTGTCCTCCCAGTACCAGGGCAAGAAAATAGCACATATCAACAGAGCCTTGGAATCGAGCCTGCAATGGACTTGAATAAACAGATCCGGCCACTGCACTCCAGCCTGGGCTACAGAGCGAGACTCCGTCTCAAAAAAAAAAAAAAAAAAAAAAAAAGAATAGTTCTTATATTTCACCTGTTTTACCCCACCTCTAATACATCCTCTAGTGACTCCACCAGAAAATAGACTGCCCTTTGCTATATTTTGTCTTGTTATTTCTGGTCAAGTTTATCACTGTATCTAAAAAGTATAAAGTTATGTTGCTTTGGCCACTTCTTCGGGCATTATTGTCTTGTGAAGATCCCATGTACATATAAAACTAATAAAATTTATACACTTTTCTCATGTTAATCTGCTTGGTGTCAATTTGGTTTCCAGATCCAGTCAAAGCACCCATTAAGGGCTAACAAGGAGACTGGAGGTGATTTCTGGTTCCCTTACCCTACAGTAAACAACAACAATCAGAAAATGTAATACATACTTATGGTTAAAATGGCTGATTGAAAATGAGCCGTTTATATCCATGCTCTCCTAAAACCCCATCAACAAAGCCACAAAGAACAAGTAAGTAAGAGTTGACAACAAATGAGACATGTCAACATAATTTTGGACAATGGAAAACAAACGGATAAATGGCAAGGACTTCGCGTAGAGGAGAGAACAGAAACCTATATGTCTTCACAGGGAGATAATGACAAGAAATCAGTCAGTTTATAACACAGAAGCTCAGAAAGGCCCAGGAAGGCTCTCGGCACAAAGTATCTATGAGGTAAAGACTTAAAAAGGAGGCTGGAGGAGAGCTTACAGATTCCTCCTACTCTCAGCAACTAAGTGACTGCCCTATCCCAATGGCAGAAAACAACAGGTTGACTCTCAAGGCAAACTAGTCCTGAGCTTCTGGACTCAGGGACACCTAGAGGACAGGTGACAAGCCATACTGAAAACAGGGCAATGAGGCAAATGTTTACATACTGCAGATTAAGATCAGACCTATTTCTTTTTTCAGGAAGCTACTGCAGGGTGTGATCCAACAAAACAAAGGAGAAAACCAAGAAAAGGGGGAAGACATGAGATCTAAGAAATGACTAAAAAGCAGACAAGAAAGAAAGAAATAGGATGATGGTGAAGGAAAATAAAAATGACAACTGTTTATCAGACTTGAAGAGCAACAGACCAGAGCAGAGCAAATAGATGCTTCCACTGAGATGAAAAAACAGACCCCATAGATTATTTCATATGGTGACAGGTGACAGTACATGGGGAAGTTTGTTGTTTTTTGTGGGGGGTTTTTTGTTTTGTTTTTTGTTTTTGAGACAGGGTCTCACTCTGTCACCTAGGCTGGAGTACAGTGGTGCGATCACAGCTCACTGCAGTCTCGATCTCCCAGGCTTGAACAATCCTCCCACCTCAGGCTCCCTAATAGCTGAAACTGCAGACGTGCACCACCATGCCTAGCTAATTTTTGTATTTTTAGTAGAGACAGGGTTTCGCCATGTTGCCCAGGCTGGTCTCAAACTCCTGGGCTCGAGGCATCAAGCTGCCTCAGCCACTGAAAGTGGTGGGATTACAGGTGTGAGTCACCTCACCTAGCCTGGGGAAGTTTTTAAAGGGCTAGTGAAGAGAGAACTGGTACAAGGGACAGAGAAAACTAAGTAAATAAAAACAATCACTTTTGTTTTTATTTGCTTTCTTGTTGTTGTTCCAACAAAGAAGCAGAAGCCAATCAGTAGCTCAGCTATAATTTACAAAGGCATAATAATGTAAACACCAGACCCTGGTATCACCATAGTATCACTATTGCGGGAGTTGAGGGAAGAGGTTATGTATGGAGGAAAGGAGAAAGTAAAGTGTTGGTGGAGAAGTCAGGTCTAATCTTCTGCAATAAGAAGTTCAATAGACAATGTGTAAAATTGGTAGGTAGAGGGATATACAACAGTATAAATATATCATTTAGAGAAAGGGCCAGGTGCAGCAGCTCATCCCAGTGCTTTGGGAGGCCAAGGCGGGAGGACTGCTTAAGGCCAGGAGTTCAAGATCAGCCTGGGCCACAAAGCAAAACCTCTATCTCTACAAAAAAATTTTTTTAATTAGCCAGGTGTGATGGTGCATGCCTGTAGTCCCAGCAACTTGGGAAGCTGAGATGGGAAGATCGCTTGAGCAAAGAAAGAAGATAAGAAAGGAAAGTAATCAGATGATGGTGAAGGAAGATCAAGATGACAGCTGTTCAGACTTGAAGAGCAACAGACCAAAGTAGAGGCTGCCGTGAGCTATGATCATACTATTGGACTCCTGGCTGGGTGACGCAACAAACCCCTGTCTCTAAAGTAACAAAAACCCCAAGTAGAGATAGAGCCCCAGTGTGTGGACTCTGAGAAGCATTTGGGGTGGAGTATGGTAGGAGAATGCTCTACTTTTAAAATTCTATTACTTTGAGAAAAATACTTATAAACACTGTAAACCAAAAATAACATTCTAAGTCCTTCCAACTATCTGAATGGACATCCTCCTTGGCCATCATACTCTAAAATGTAATCTGAAAGACCGGTTCAGATCATGAAGCGAAATGGGGGCCAGAAATGCTTCATTATAACCCTCCAGCATTAACTTCAACACAGACCTTGTGTCTGACAAGAAACATTTACAATCTACTCTCTCTGAAGCCTGCTACCTGGAGGCTTCATCTAAACGATAAAACTTGGGTCTCCTATTGCAACATTCCTTTCTGTTGATAACTCTTTCAATCAATTGCCGATTAGAAAAATTTTAGATCTACCTATAGCCTGGAAGCCCCAGCTTCAAGCTGTCCCGCCTTTCTGGACCAAACCAATGTACATCTTAAATATATCTGACTGATGTCTCATATTTCCCTAAAATGTATAAAACCAAGCGGTGCCCTAACCACCTTGGCCACAAGTTCTCAGGATCTCCTGAGGGCTGCGACATGGCCATGGTCACTCATATTTAGTTCAGAATAAAACTCTTCAAATACTCTACAGAGTTTGACTCTTTTCACTGACAACATCAAATTTAAAGGAAAAGAAAAAAAATACACCATGCACAATGGCAACAAAACTGTAAGTGAGCTATGAGTAGATAGAACTAAAGAGTAAAAGACTTGTATGGAGACAATGTAATGTACTGACGTCAGAGGTGTTTGAACCAGAGTGACTCCATCTTGTACACAGGCTGGGTAAAAGATAAGGCTGAGACCTACTGGGTTGCACTCCTAGTAGATCTGGCATTCTGAGTCACAGGATGAGATACGAGGTGGCCACAAGATACAGGTCATAAAGACCTCCCTGATAGAACAGGCTGTGGTAAAGAAGCCGGCCAAAACCCACCAAAGCCAAGATGGCAACCAAACTGACCTCTGGTCATCCTCACTGCTCATTAGACACTAAATTATAATGTATTAGCATGCTAAGAGACACTCCCACCAGCACCATGACAGTTGACAGATGCCATGGCAATGTCAGGAAGTTACCCTATATGGTCTAAAAAGGGGAGGAGCCCTCAGTTCCAGGAACTGTCCCCTACCCCTGCCACCTTTTCTGGAAAATTCATGAATAATCCACCGCTTATTTGGCATATAATCAAGAAATAACCATAAAAATAGGCAACCAGCAGCCCTCAGAACTGCTCTGCCTATGAAGTAGCCATTCTTTCACTCTTTTTTTTTTTTTTTTTTGAGACGGAGTCTCGTTCTGTCGCCCAGGCTGGAGTGCAGTGGCACGATCTCAGCTCACTGCAACCTCTACCTCGCAGTTTCAAGCAATTCTCCTGCCTCAGCCTCCTGAGTAGCTGGGATTACAGGCACATGCCACTGAACCCGACTAATTTTGTATTTTTAGTAGAGATGGCATTTTACTATGTTGGCCAGGCTGGTCTCGAACTCCCGACCTCAGGCCATCTGCCTGCCTCACCCTCCCAAAGTGCTGGGATTACAAGCATGAGACACCGCGCCCAGTTACTCCTTTACTTTCTTAATAAACTTGCTTTGACTTCACTCCATGAACTCTCCCCAAATTATTTCTTGCATGAGAAACAAGAACGCTTTCTTGGGGTCTGGTTCGGGACCCCTTTCCAGTAACACTGAGTTACAATAAAGAAGATCTACATCAATGGGAAGATACAACTTGTTTCTAGATAGGAAGCCCAGTATTACCAAGGAGATCTTTCTTCCCAAATTAATCTCAAAACGTAGTGCCATTTTAATGCACCAGTTGTTCATAGAACTCAAGGAGGTAATCCTAGAATTCACAGGAAATAGTCAAGGGTCAAGGACCTCCAAGACAATTTTGAAGAAGAAGACTTGTTCCATCAGATAGTAAAACTTCTTGCAAAGTTACAATTAAAATAGTGAACAGATAGACAAACAGACCAATGAAACAGAAGAAAGACCCCAGGAACAGAACACACATCTTTAAAAACATACGGCAAAGGTGGTCATCAAATCAGTGAGGTGAGAATAGAGGGATTTTTTAAAATAAGTAATAAAAGGATGACAGGCTCCTCAGAAAAAGAGCACAATTGGGCTCTTACCTTATAAAAAACAATAAAAGGAAATTACAAATGGATCAAAGATTTCAGTGTCAAACAAAAATCTTTAAAATTTTCAGAAAAGACCATATATGACCTCACCAGAAGAGTTTTTTTGTTTGTTTGTTTTTGTTTTGTTTTTCTTTTGAGACAGAGTCTCACTCTTGTTGCCCAGGCTGGAGTGCAATGGCGTGATCTTGGCTCACTGCAACCTTCGCCTCCTGGATTCAAGCGATTCTCCTGCCTCAGCCTCCTGAGTAGCTGGGATTACAGGCACGCCCAGCTAATTTTTGTATTTTTAGTACAGACGGGGTGTCACCATGTTGGTCAGGCTGGTCTCGAACTGCTGACCTCATGATCCACCCGCCTCGGCCTCCCAAAGTGCTGGGATTACAGGTGTGAGCCACTGTGCCCAGCCAAGAGTTCTTAAATGAGGCATAAAAAGCAAAATCCATAAAGTAATCGATTAATAAATTTGACTAGATTACAACAAAAAAGTTTTGCATGACAAAATACATCATTAGAAAATGAAACAGTAAAGCAATGACTAAAAGACTGCGCAATAGAAAAATGAGCAGAGTATGCACAGGAAACCCACAAGAGAGGAAATTCAAATGGTAAATAAACATTTGAAAACATACACGACCTGACTAGCAATGAAGGAAATGCAAATGCAAGTTAAATCCAAGGTGTGGTATTTCACACCCTCAGATAGCAAAAATAAGAAGTCTGATGTGTTGGCAAGGCAAATGGAAATTCTGATACTCTGTGGGTGGCAGTCTACATTTGCAAAACCTCTCAGAAAAACAATTTGACACTATTTAGGAAAGTCCAGATGTACATTCTCAGACCCAGATATTCTCCTTCTAGGTATGCGGACCCAAGAAACACCCAGGCCAGTACACGAGGGGACAGGCACAAGGATAAGCATTACGCCATTGCTTAGAATGACCTTAAGTGTCCACCAGGGGAGATAAAGGTGGCCCGTGCACGTGCTAGAACAGTATGCAGCAGTTAAACTGAACGAGCTCTACCTGCACCAACATGAAAAAAACTCAAAAACATATTGTGCG
This sequence comes from Theropithecus gelada, assembly GCF_003255815.1. Lineage (NCBI taxonomy): Eukaryota > Metazoa > Chordata > Mammalia > Primates > Cercopithecidae > Theropithecus > Theropithecus gelada. The sequence continues at coordinate 66,388,883 of NC_037684.1, forward strand.
AAAAAAGTAAATTACCAAGGTATAAATACCGTATGGCACATCTCATGTAAGTTTCAAAACAAGACACTGCTAAACAGTATTTTGGATATACACACGTTAATAAAGATTTTAAACATACTCATGGGAAACACATACCAACCCCAGAATAGTGGTTACCTCCAGTTAGAGAAGGAAAGAAGGGAAAGGAATTGGAGGAACACACAGGATTTTGAATGCCAAATAATGTGTTATTTCTGACTGACATTTGGCCAACGTTAATACTTGTCAAATCCAGAAATGATGATAAGCACATGAAAAATGTTCAACATCATCAACCTTCAGGAAAATACAAGATAAAAGCACAATGGGAAACTACATCATACTCCCTAGAATGGCTAAAATAATTTTTTTTTAGTGCTGGCAAGGAGGTAGAACAATAGAAGCTCATACACTGCTGTGAGTGATGAGCACATTGAAGCAGTGACTTCGGAAAACAGTTTTGCCATTTCTTATAAAGTTAAATGCATGCTTACCATATGATCCAGCAATTTCACTCCTACGTACTTATGCCAGAAAAGTGAAAACGTGTCCGAAAAACCTATACACAAATGTTCACAGCAGATTTATTCGTAATAGCTAAATCACGGAAGCCACCTAAATGTCCATCAATTGACAAAAGGATAAGCAAATTGCAGTAAATTCAACTAATGGATTTCTAGTTAGCTATAAAAAGGGGTTAGCCATTGGTACAACAATGAGGATGAATGTCAGACATTATCCTGTGCAAAAGCAGCCAGATTCAAGAGTACACACTGCATGACATGTTTCTGTGAAACTCTAGAACAAACAAAACTAACCTAGAGGATAGAAATCAGATTCAGAAGTGATCTGGAGAGATGAGTGGGTACAAAGGAGAGAAACTGACTGCAAAGGGGCAAAGGAGAGCTTTCTGGGAAGATGTCTTACACACTGACTAATTCAAGTAGTGGTTGCAAGGGTGTATACATTTGTCAACTCATTGGCCTGTACACATATAATAAATTTCATGAGAAATTGTAGCTCAGTCAAGTTGACTTAAAATATGAATGGCAGATACATTTGTCAACATCTCTGCAATTTTCTGTAGACTTAAATATTTTATTAAAAATTAAGCAGACTTTAGGCCAGGTGCGATGGCTCTCACTTGTAATCCCAGCACTTTGGGAGGCTGAGGCGGGTGGATCACTTGAGGTCAGGAGTTCAAGACCAGCCTGTCCAACATGGTAAAACTCTGTCTCTACTAAAAAGACAAAAATTAGTTAGGTGTGGTGGTGCACGCCTATAATCCCAGCTACTCGATGATGCAGGATTTTTCTCAGTCCCTTTGCCAGTCAGGGACCTCTGGGCTGGCAATGCCAGAGGCCTCGCCCAGGGCATGCTATCTGCTGGAGGTGCCCTGCCCAGTTGGCCTTCCCAGGTGGAGTCCGGCTTGTGCACTGATTCCCAAGTTCCTGTCCCACATCCAAGAAGAATGAGGATGCACTGAACGTTGAAGTGTGAGGAGGGTGGAGAAGAATTTTATTGAGTGATGAAACAGCTTTAAATAGAGAGGGGACACAGGGGTAGTTCCCCTACCTGAAGGCAGGAAAGTCCCCATGTGGCTGGGTCCAGGGCCTTTTATGGACTCAGAATGGCAAGTGTATGCTGATTGGTTTGTGAGTATGCAAAAAAGGTTAAAGCAAAGACACCACGCAAAAGTGGGCCCCGCAGTATAGAAAACCAATTAGGAAAGGGTAGATATACGTAAAATAGGTGAAGGGTAGGGATCAATCAGAGGAAAGCACACCAAACAGGAAGACAAGTTCTCAGTTTGGTACAAGGATTTAAATGGTAGCTTGGCTTTCGGGCTTTAAGCTGTCTTCAGCTTGGAGGTGGGGTTTCACCAGGGACCTGCCCCTACCTACCTAGGCATTGGCTGCCTCCTGCTACTCTCATAGGGAGGCTAAGGCATGAGAATTGCTTAAACCTGGGTGGTGGAGGTTGCAGTGAGGCAAGATCATGCCACTGCACTCCAGCCTGGGTGACAGAGCGAGACTCCATCTCAAAAAAACAAAAATAAATAAAAACAGATAAAAATATGCGTTATCAATGGCCTATATTAGTGGGGGCAGGAATTCTTAGAGGGAGAATAAAAACTAACGTGGTTTATAATGTTAATTCATTTCTTCCCAGTGGTACAGTTGTCTACTTAATAAACATAGTGGTCCTATTAGAAGCCAAAGGGTCCGTTGAGATCAGCTGGTTCTGGCTTCTCTTTTTCAGAAAAGAGGCCCCAGGTGAGATTTGTCCGAGATCACTGCAGCAGACATCTGTTATTTCAGCTGCCCAGTATCCTTTCCCTTTATTTTTATTTTTATTTTTATTTTTTTGAGATGAAGTCTCACTCTTGTCCCCCAGGTTGGAGTATGATGGCACGATCTCGGCTCACTGCAACTTCCGCTTCCCAGGTTCAAGTGATTCTCCTGCCTCAGCCTCCCGAGCAGCTGGGATTACAGGCGCCCGCCACCACACCTGGCTAATATCTGTATTTTTAGTAGAGACGGGGTTTCACCATGTTGGCCAGACTGGTCTTGAACTCCTGACCTCAGGTGATCCACCTGCCTCGGCCTCCCAAAGTGCTGGAATGACAGGCATGAGCCACCACATCTGGCCCCTTTCCCTATCTCTTAAGAGCAGCCTGCTCTTTTTAAAGGGGATTTTCTCCGCCCTACTGGGCACTTTCTCTGTAGGGCTATTAATCCGGGTGCTGGCTCTCCACAACAAATGCCAAGGGGTCCCTGGGGGCTCCTTCACAGGGTGCAGGTGTGTGACCGATGACCACCTCAGGACACTTTGTGCTGATACTTTAAATCATGGGTAAGAGGAGAAGAAAGGGATGCATGGAGGTTATCCATCCTGACCCACAGACCTGACCATGCTGTTTTTGCTATAAGACTGTTTTTATTATTCCTACCTCCTGGCCTCACACTGCGGAGCACCCTGGTTTCTATCTGTTTTCAGGAGCTTTCCCTGGTGTCTACCTATTCTATAACCTTTCAGTATCTTTGCAATAAACTCCACTTTGCTTACATCAGCCAGAATCAGTTTCTAATATTTATAACCAAAGAACCCTGAGTGACACATCACCCAACCAGCCCAAGGGAGACCAAGCCGACAGCCCACAGTTCTGGAGTGTGGACATCTGTCCCTGGGAGTGTCAGCCATGAAGCCAACTTCTCAGGATCTTGACTTCCCCACCTCCATCCCCTAGGGCTGCTGGGAGACAGAATGAAAGAGGAACCATCCCAGCCGGGCGCGGTGGCTCACGTCTGTAATCCCAGCACTTTGAGAGGCCGAGGTGGGTGGATCACGAGGTCAGGAGATCGTGACCATCCTGGCTAACACGGTGAAATCCCGTCTCTACTAAAAATACAAAAAAAAAAAAAAAAAAAAAAAAAGCCGGGCGTGGTGGCAGGTGCCGATAGTCCCAGCTACTCGGGAGGCTGAGGCAGGAGAATGGCGTGAACCTGGGAGTCAGAGGTTGCAGTGAGACGAGATTGTGCCACTGCACTCCAGCCTGGGGGACGGAGTGAGACTCTGTCTCAAAGAAAAAAAAAAAAAAAAGAAAGAGGAACCATCCCTTACTGAGTGATGTGACAAGCACTTTGACACACTTTAATTTAGTCCTTCCAACAGCCTGGTAACGTAGGGATTATCCCAATTTACCTATGAAGACACTGACGCTGAGCAAGAAAAATGTTTTCCCAAGGTTGCAGAGCTCCTGAGTGACAGAGCCAGAATTTGAGCCAAATCTGTCTATTTGAAAAAGCCTAGCTCTTGTCACCTCATCCTCCTGCCTTGCCTCAAGAAAATAATCAGTCACTGACATTTCAATGAGGTGTCAGAGGCATGACTGGATGTTGGCTGCACCTACAACATATCGAGGGGGGTCAACTGCGTACACTGAGCCGGGGCACCCACCCAGGCAGGCGCGACCATGAATGGGGGTGCAGAGGGTGGGGGTGAGGAGCAGCCTTGGTGCCTGAGGAATGGTGTAGGAAACGTCCTTACCCTGAAGGAGGGGAAGTGAATTCTTTCGGCACTGAGATGAATACATGTTCGTGTTCCCATGGCAACAAAGCATGCTCACTGTTGTCCATACCTGGAACTGTGTGACTCACATTTTTGGCAGTGCACGAGTCCCGTCCACAGTCATTAGCTAATCAGCCTGGAATGTGTGCATGACAGCACTGATTATATCTGGAGAGATAAGCGGGGTCTATGTGTGTGCCCCTGCAACTCTGAAGACCAGGAGTACGTCTCCTTCATTGTTACCCGGCATTCCCCATCCTTGGCATGGTCCCTGTTACCAAACCATCATAAGGAACCTGGGTTTGTTCTGGGCTTCCTCAATCGGCAGAAAGAATGGTGACAGAGTTTGAGTGAAAGCCAAAGGTAGGGAAGGGAATGAAACATGACATGAAAAGGGAAGAAATTGGAGTTGCACGAGCTGTTAAAATCAACAGGAACTGCTGGGAGGTGCGGAATTCTGATTTCAGACCAAAGCTTGTTCGTTAATACATCTTGAAGGGTGACATGTGGAGGAAATCATCCTGCCAGATCCTGCCGTGTGTCAGGTATCATCTCAGAGTGACTTGGTTCAGTCCTAAGCATTTCCAGGGAGGAGGAAGAGGAATCCTGGAAGAGACATTACTTAGCCACCAGCTCACGAGAACGCATCACAGATAATGACGCTTGAGGGAGCTGAGGTCAGGGAAGAAGAGCCGTGTCACACAAGCCAAAGCAACCCCAGTGTCCCCACAAAAAGAGGGGGCCCAGAGGCTGCAAGGAGCCTACCAGACCAACCTAGAAAGTCTTGAGTGGCTCCCCAGTTATGAAATAATGTCACAAACTTGACAAAGGACCTCTACTGGGCACCAGCAGAGACGGATCGGGGTCTGTGAAAACCCATGGTTCCCACTTAATTCCTTGCAAGGTGGTAAAGCTCTGGTGTGCATGGGGAAAATCCCAATGGGACAATCCGCCAGACCAGGAGACTGAGATCTCAGGGTGAATTCAGCCCAGGCTCGCCGGGAGAGCTCCACACACAAACTCACAATAGCACATGGGTTCAGCCACCCTGACTTCTGCTAAGCAGGTGGCCCTCCCCCTAAAGATGGGATCACTGATGGAGAAGAACTGGCCCAGCATGTTTTCTGAGGCACACTCATGTTCAACACCAACTCAGGAGCCCTCATCATCAAAGGTTTTCCTTAGGTGGAGGTAGGGTACGTGTGTCCCAGGTAGACGATGAGCCTGTAAGCTCCTGGGACAGAAAGGGCCGAGTTTCCTGAGGGTCGCTCCACCTAGCCCACAGAACCCAGCAGCCATGGCTGCATGCTGCAGACAGTCAATACAGATTCACTGAGTTCACTGATGAATGAAGAAAGGAAGGAAGGAGGCAGGAAGAGCCTTTCTGGATGGTTTCCTCAAACAGTTTGCAAGCCTTCCTCCTCACAGGGGACTGAAGCAGTGAGCGTCAGGGTCCCCCGGAACACAGCCAGGTCTGTTATCACTGAACTCCGAAAAGACGACCGCAATGGGGTCCCGGGGGGAGACTGAACATTTCTGACCTCTTTATCGTAGAGAAAAGGAAGCAGTGCTGAATTCCAAGGCCCTTCTCACTTCTAAATATCCACAGGTCTCTCAGAATCCTCTATAAAGAAGGTAAGCAAAAATAAGGAAACTCCGTCTATTAAGTGGCATATTTGGAAGGAGGGGAGGGAGACCCCAAGAGCAGAGGAGTCAGCAGGGGAGCCTTTGGTGCCCCTATCCTCGCTCCAACCAGGCAAGACCCACTTCACCTCAAATGTGCACTAGGGTGCTGCACAATTTCAGTAAACAGAAGAAGGGCTTGGGCTGCTTTAAAACATCTATGGATGCAGCCTGGCCAACATGGCAAAACCCCGTCTCGACTAAAGATACAAAAATCAGCCTGGCGTGGCGGTGCATGCCTGCGATCCCAGCTACTCGGGAGGCTGAGACAGGAGAGTCGGTTGAACCCGGGAGGCAGAGGTTGCAGTGGGCTGAGATCACGCCACTGCACTCCAGCCTGGGCAACAGAGTGAGACTCTATCTCAAAAAATATATATACACATATAAATATACATATACACATACGTATAAATATATACGTATATACATATACGTATAAATATATGTATATACATATACGTATAAATATATATACATATACATGTATATATATGTATGTATATATACATACATACAAAATATATGTATACACATATAAATATACATATAAATATATGTATAAATATATAAACATACATATATAAATATATGTATAAATATATACATACATGTATAAATATATGTATACATATACATATGCATATAAATATACATATATGTATATATACCTATAAATATATAAAAATATGCATATATATGAATATATGTATAATACATAAATATATGTATAAATTTATATATACATGTAAATATATAAATATATTATAAATATATATGTGTATATATATGTGTGTATATATGTGTATATATGTGTGTGTGTATATAGATAGATATAGATAAGGAGTGAGCACAACTGTGGCTCTGTTAGGGGTACCAATGGGATGGGCCATGGATGACCTTAGGAGGGATGGAGGGGCAGGTACAAGACCCCAGGCAGCTGGCTGCCGACAACCATCATTCTTGGCTCTAACACTCCAATGAGACTCTGAGCCTCCAGGCTGAGGCAATGAAGGGTTCAGGAAAAGGGGACCCGAACATCCCAACAGGAAGTTCCTTGGCCACTCTGACTCTTGTTAAATCTGCGTAGCTGGGGCAGGAGGGGCAGTTCCACGCAGCACTAATCGCCGAGCATCTTTTTACAAGGCTCAGGCCGCGACGTCTAAATGGATTCAAGGTAAATCCTCACACGGCCTGGTGTCTTTAACAGGGAAATAAATCATCCCAATTATACAGGGCGAGCGGCCACGCTATCTCTATTCCTGGAGCTGCTGCTTCCCATGCCGGGAGGGAGGGAAAATGCAATGTAGACAAAAAACCCAGCGAAGGGATGTCAAGTTCACAGGGCCCATTTCAGAGCAAGGAAAGGCTAGGAGGAGAGGGAGGGCTCAAGCTGAACCACAGCTTCTCTGAGACAAGCAGGATTTGAAAAGAGAATTAGTCGGCCGGGCATGGTGGCTCACGCCTGCAATCCCAGCACTTTGAGAGGTTGAGGCGGGCAGATCACCTGAGGTCAGGAGTTCGAGATCAGCCTGACCAATATGGCAAAACCCTCTCTCTACTAAAAATACAAAAAGTGAGCCAGGCATGGTGGCGGGTGCCTGTAATCCCAGCTACTCAGGAGGCTGAGGCAGGAGAATCGCTTGAACCTGGGAGGCGGAGGCTGCAGTGAGCAGAGATCGTGTCACTGCACTCCAGCCTGTGCCACAGAGCACACTCTGTCAAAGAGAAAGAGAGAGGGAAAGAAAGAGAGAAAGAAAGAGAAAAAGAGATAGAGAAAGAAAAGAAAAAAAGAATTAGTGTAAGTTCCCATGTGCTGTCTTCCCCAATCCAGCCACCCAGAGTGCAAAACTAAATGAAGATAAAGTAACAGTAGAAAAAAAAAGATAAGGTCGGGGTGAACCGGAGACCTCTTCAATCCAATCCTCCAGCACAAGATGCAAGCCCGCAAATCTAGCATGGAGCTTTGCAGCCAGCACCAAAGGAGAAGCGTGCTTGGCTACATGGTCTGCAGTGTCCTCAAGATAAAATAAACCACCTGCTCCAGGAGGCACAGCCATTCCTGTGCTAACACCAAAAGAAATTCCTCCTACGGGTTCAGAGAGAAAGAACACACTTTAAGAAAAAAGACAGAAAAAAAAGTATTTAAAGACCGTGAGTTTCACAGCGCTGTTTATTTTAACCCCCAGTTTGAACTAAGTCCTTCAGAAGCACTCCGTGGGTATCACGTGCTGGCTGCAGTTCCTACAACCTAGTTGTCAGTGAAGGCCCTGCTCAGAGAAGGAGTAAAAATAAGAAAACCATCACACTGGGGGAGAAAGGTAAGGAGGAGAGGCAGGGCTTAGTGTAAAGAAGTCATTCCTTGTCTGTTATAACAGAAACCTGGCAGTTTCAAAGTTAACAAATCAAGAAACAACATACAATTGTTTTATTTAAAATTCTGGAGGCAACCACAAGGAGAACAAAAACAAACCCTTAGAAGTGTGGCTGGAGGCCGGGCGCAGTGACTCACACCTCTAATCCCAGCACTTTGGAAGGCCGAGGCTGGTGGGTCACTTGAGTCCAGGAGTTCAACACCAGCCTGGCCAATGTGGTAAAACCCCGTCTCTACTAAAAATACGAAAAATTAGCCAGGTGTGGTGGCGTGTGCCTGTAATCCAGCTACTCGGGAGGCTGAGGGAGGAGAATCGCTTGAACCCGGGAGGCTGAGGATGCAGTGAGCCGAGATCATGCCACTGCACTACAGCCTGGGCAACACAGAGAGATTCTGTCTCAAAAAAAAAAAAAAAAAGCATGGCTGGAAAGGGGAGGAGTGAAGTGTGAGGTATGAGTGTGCTGTTTTGCATTCTAAGTCCTTTAGTACAATTTGGTTCTAACGCTGGGCATTTTATTCCTTTCGCTTAAAATAAAAACTAAGACTTTTCAGTTTATAGCATGGAAAATGAAGGAAGAACACACACCAGGAGGCAATGTCAGTGAGTGTGTGTGTTACAGGAATAACCTTGAGTTTGTCCTGATTTACACACAAAAGGAGATCTCTCACAAACTTCGGGATTAGTAAGAATAGATCTCTGCAACACACCTCACAGCCGACAGAGACACAAGCACACTAGCATCAGAATGGGGAACTGCAAATCTCAGAGACTCTTTAAAATCCTGAACTCGAATCCACTTTCAAACTCCACCAAGCTAGCCCTCTCCGCAGCTCACTCTTGGCTTTCAGAGCCTGGTAGAGAGGGAAAAATTCAGGTTATGGTGTTGCAAAAAAAAAAAAAAAAAAAAAATGAACACCTGCTTTCCCTCAATGCCAATGCATTTCACAAATGACAGCAATTTCATGCCAGGGCATGAAGTCACTGAAGCCAGTGAATATCCTCCAGTTTTCGGAAGAGGACACGGAGTGCCCAGATAGGGAGTGACTGGACCCAGGTCTCAAAACAATGGGATGGCAACCTCAGAGCATGATTACTCCGAATCCAATCCAGCACTCCTTCCACCACATCAGTGTGTGTTCTGAACACTTCGACACGCTGGAGAACCACTTGAAAAGTGGGGTTCCACTGTCAAATGTGGATCAAGCCAAGCCAAGCACGCTTCCTCCCCACAGGACTCTCAGAGGCCATGATGGAACACATCCTAATTCCAAACCTTTTTCTCCACCTCTCTCCTCCACCCCTACCAAGGGCCACACACAGGCCAGCACTCTCGTTCCCCTCAATGTTCTCTCTGCTTTTATTGTGGCCATGTTTTATCTCCCATTCATCCTTTACCCAGCAGCCAGAGTGATCCTTCCAAAAAGACAAATTAAAAATCTAACACAACAGGAAAATCCACAGAGACGGAAAGCAGATGAGTGGCCATCAGGGGCTGAGTGGCTGGGGACTGACTGCGGACTGACTGCTTAATGACTATGAGGTCCCCTTTGGGGGTGATGAAGATGTTCGGAATGAGAGAGAAGTAACCGTTGTACAACATTGTGAATGTACTAAATGCCAGTGAACTGTTCACTTTAGAGTGGTGACTTTTTTTGGTTTTGCTTTTTCGTGTGTTTGAGACGGAGCCTCGCTCTGTCCCCAGGCTGGAGCGCAGTGGTGCGATCTCGGCTCATTGCAACCTCCGCCTCCCGGGTTCAAGTGATTCTCCTGCCTCAGTCTCCCAAGTAGCTGGGACTACAGCCCACCACAACTCCTGGCTAATTTTTGTATTTTTAGTAGAGATGGGGTTTCACGACGTTGGCCAGGATAGTCTCGATCTCTTGACCTCAAGATCCACCCACCTCGGCCTCCCAAAGTGCTGGGATTACAGGTGTGAGCCACCACGCCCGGCCGGGGTTTTGTTTTTGAGACAGAGTCTCGCTTTGTCACCCTCGTTGGAGTGCAGTGATGCCATCTCAGCTCACTGCAGCCTCGACCTCCTGGGCTCAAGCGATCCTCCCACTTCGGCCTCCCAAGTAGCAGGGCCTGTAGGCACATGCCACCACACCTGGCTAATTTTTGGAATTTTTTTTGTAGAGCGAGGGTTTCACTGTGTTGCCCAGGCTGGTCTCAAACTCCTGGGATCCAGCCATCCACCTTTTGTGTCATGAAATTTTGTCTCAATTAAAAAAAAAAAAAAAAAGGCTGCAAAGCTTGCAGAGGGCTTAAAACAAGAATCAAAATCAGGAGTTCCCATGGAAAGAGGAGCCAAAAGCTTCCCTCCCACCACCTGCAATCCTACGAACACTTGTTATGAGGGGAAAAAATCAAATACCTACAATCCCGCTATGAGTATTTCACAAAATTTATTCTTAATACAGTTGACGTTAGACTCTATGTTCAACTGATCCCATTTTTTTCACTGAACACTACTACATGTTTCATCGTGTTATTGAAACCTCTCGTTTTAAATCCTTTGCTGGTTAGCCACTCCCAGTAAATCAGACACGGCTCAGCACCCTCTCAGGAGACGGCCATCAAGCTCCCTTTTTGGCATAAGAGGCAAAGATGTGGCAACTTCCTTAACCCAGGACTAAGTGATGGGCACATCGAATCAGCTTGCAACAAGTCTTTGCCGGTTATCCCTCTTCCTCAGCACAGACCTATGACAGCTGCCATGAACCTAAGGAATACGACCAATGGTCCATGGGCTACAGATTGCTAATCTGAGGCAAAGACTCCAAGATCAGCAGCTTGCAGGCCCCAGGCACTCAGCAAGCCCTGGCAGGCAGCTGAGCAGCTGTGCCCTGTGTGGTACCCACTTACTTAGCAGAGAGGACACACCTGGTATCTCCCTGAACGCACAGCTGGGTCATTCCTGAAGGATATGAGCTCAGCTGCCAGCTGCCAGGGGCCTCACAATCACAGGATCAACATTAAGAGTTGAAAGAATATAGGTCATAAGGCCAGAGCCCCAGGTCCCTTCCACTGCCTACCTCTGCCCTTAGGCAAGCCATGGGAGCTCTGTGTGTGTGTGTGTATATATACACATGCACGCACACACACACATATACACACACACGCACACACGCATATATACACATATATATACATACATACATATATGCACATATATACACACATATATACACATACATATATACACATATATACACATATATACACATATATACACACATGCATATATACACACATGCATATATACACACATATACAAACACACATACATATATGCACACACATACACACATGCATATATACACATATATACACATATACACACACACATACACACATGCATATATACACATACATACACATACACATATACACATACATACATATATATGCACATACACATATATACACACACACATATATTTTTTTTTTTTGAGACAGAATCTTGCTCTGTAGCGCAGGCTGGAGTGCAGTGGGGCAATCTCGGCTCACTGCAACCTCCGCCTCCTGGGTTCAATCTATTCTCCTGCCTCAGACTCCCAAGCAGCTGAGACCACAAGCACATGTCACCACGCCCGACTAATTTTTCATATTTTCAGTAGAGACGTGGTTTCACCATGTTAGCCAGGATAGTCTCGATCTCCTGACCTCATGATCTGCCTGCCTCGGCCTCCCAAAGTGCTGGGATTACAGGCGTGAGCCACCGTGCCCAGCCACTCTCTGGGTCTTTAAAACAGTGATGCTAAAAACCTGCCTCACGTGAGGATTAACAGAATTTAATAAAACAGTAAGGCTTTGTAAGCACCATTCAGGCAGAGCAAGAAGATATAGTTTATCATCATGTCTTTTAACAACCTTCTCGCTGCCTTACTCTCCCTTCATTTCCATTTCTGTCATCTGCAATATGATTTCAACCCCTCACGCCTCAACTGGATGGCCTCCAGATCGCCACATGCAATCTTTCCACGCGGCCCTTAACAGCAAGGGCTCTGGAACCAGATGGCTTAGGTTCAAGTCCCAGCTGTACGACTTCCTGTGCCTACGTTTCCTCACGCATTGACAATGATAATAGGACCCTCCTTATAGGGCTCTTATGGACGCTGAATGTGCCAAAAAGTGTAAATTACACCTGGCACAGAGGAAGGTATACTGGTATTCCCCAAAATCTATTTTCTAAACTTTTATTAGACAGCATAATATACATTCAAAAATTGCATAAAACATAAATGTGTAGCATAATGAATAATTATGAAGTAAACTCCATGAAACCTCCTGAGTGTCCCTTCCTGATCTGACCATTCTTTTTCTCAGAAGGAACTGCTATCCCAAATTCTCCAGAAATCACTGGGCCCTCGAACTCCTGGGCTCAAGCAGTCCTGACAAAGTGCTGAGATTACAGGCATGAGTCACCACGGCTGGCCTGTGGCAGTAGAATTTATAGACAATAAAATTCATCCTTTGAAGGTCCAGTTTGATGACTCTGACAAATGTGTAAGATTCTCAGATCTTGGCCATGCCCAGTAAAATGGATAAGTTTCTCAGATCTTGGCTGCGGTGGCTCACGTCTGTAATCCCAGCACTTTGGGAGGCTGAGGCGGGAGGATCATAAGGTCAGAAGTTCAAGATCATCCTGGCCAACATGGTGAAACCCCATCTCTTCTAAAAATACAAAGACTAGCTGGACATGGTGGTGCATGCCTGTAATCCCAGCTACTCAGGAGGCTGAGGCAGGAGAATCACTTGAACCAGGGAGTCGGAGGTTGCAGTGAGCTGAGATCGCACCACTGCACTCCAGCCTGGTGACAGAGCAAAACTCCGTCTCAAAAAAAAAAAAAAAAAAACTCAGATCTTAACACCTCTGCCCGTGTGCTCCATCCCCTACACACAGCATAAACCCCATTAACCCAGTCCTTTCCCTTCCTTTGCAGAATGACGTGTTCTCTGAAGTCCATTGATCCCCCACCTTCCTGTTCCTCCTCAATCCTCAACCTGGCTCTGCCCATTGCGGGTATGTTCCTCGGGGCTCCATCCCCAGTCCTGCTTTCTCCCCCACTGCATTCTCCTGCCAGGTTCATCTGCTCCCTCAGCAGCATCTCTGTAGATCACTCCCAAGTCTGCGCCAGGGCCCCAACTTGTCTGATAAACCACACTTAGTCTGAGAATCACAGGCCACCGACACCTCAAATTCAGGATGTGCAAAGCCAAATTCGGTTTGCCCCAATCAGTCTCTGCCACATATATGTATTTCCTATGTTACAGTCCGTAGAAGCCCAACCAAAATCAGATTTTTCCGTCTATCAAATTCCCTACAGTCAACCACTTCCCAAATCTCTACTCAACTGCCAAGATCTCTCCAAGTTTTTTCTGTGCCTCCAAATGTCTCCCCTCTTCTGTTTGCCAGGGGAGGGTCCCCTTACTCAAAATAACTTCTGATGAACCCTACACACAAAATCCAAGCACAAGTCCTTCAGGGATCTTCAACATTGTGGTGAACCAGTGGGTAACCTGTTACTTTGGCCTGCATACCCCACAGTCGCCTTCTTCCAAGCATGGCGCTCCGTTTTCCTGTGCGCAGCCGCACCTCTCCGTTCTCAGGTATGGACGGCACTACCCACCCAACAGATCCAGGCCTAAGGCCATCACCCAGTCAATTCAGAACCAGCACCTGGTTCTGAAAAGCCACTCCATTCCATGGGGCTTCATCTTATAGAAAAGGAGCTGGCTTTTGCCAAAGCAGGGAGGATGCCAGTCTGGAGTTGCCAGTTTTCAACGTGCAGCTCAAGTGGGAAAGCATATATCCTGACATCTTTGGATCCTGTAGCCCTAGAACATATGGATCCAAGAGTGGCATCCAAAACACGCCCTTCTTGGCTTAAACCGTACTGGGCTGGTTTTCTAACCTCTGCAACAGAAAGAGTCCCATCCGAGGCTGCAATTTCCTTCCTTCCCTGTTCATCTCACCATCCCCTCACCCCTCCGCTATGCCAGACATGTTCTAAATCAAAATCACAACAAATATCCCAAAAAACTGTTCAAGCCAGCTGCCTTATTGAATTCCCAAGCCTTCCTCTGATGCCTCCGTGCGTCTGGCCACGCCGATCTCTGGCGCTGGGCTGCCTTCCCCCTCTAGTCTCTGGGAATCCTACTCCTCTGAGGCTTCCTCACCTTCCTCTCCCTTCTGCGAGCCCCTAGAACATTCTGAATACATTTACTACAGTTCCCTGCTTGAACTTGGCTCTTCCAACAAGACTTCAAGCTCCTATGGCAGTGGTCAGGGCCCACTCAAACCCTCTCTGCATGAACCCAGGAGGTGACTCAAAAAATACTTGCTCGGCTGAATGGGAAGAAGATGGCACAGCAGAAGACAGACTCTCCAGATGGGGTTACTCAGTCTCTCGGGGCTCTGCCAGGTGTAGATCTTACACACAGCCACATTCCCAGGGTGATGAGAGGACGCTGGGCACACAGCTCACCTCTAAAAAAGCAGGGCGAGCAGGACACACTGGCCACACAAATCAGGTGAAGCAGATGCAGCAGCTCTTGCAGGGCACATACGCAAAGCCCTGGCCTCCATGAGCTCCCTTCCAGGCTGCTGAGTTTTTCACATTTTTACAAACTCATGACCTCAGAGGCATAATAACCCACACGGGCTCTGTGTTTCTATGGGAATCTGCAGGCAGGTACAGCAGGTTCACACTAGGCAACCTCTGCCCTCGCTCTGGGTCGGGGAGTGGGTGGTAAAAAAATGTACACTGGGGGCCAGGCGCAGTGGCTCACCACTGTAATCCCAGCACTTTGGGAGGCCAAGGCGGGCGGATCACCTGAAGTCAGGAGTTCGAGACCAGCCTGGCCAACATGGCGAAACCCCGTCTCTACTAAAAATACAAAAATGAGCCGTGGGTGGTCGTGGGCGACTGTAATCCCAGCTACTTGGAAGGCTGAGCAAGGAGAGTCACTGGAACCCAGGAGGCACAGGTTGCAACGAGCCAAGATCACGCCACTGCATTCCAGCCTGGGTGACAGAGCAAGACTCCGTCTCTGGGGGGAAAAAAAAGTGTACATTGGGACTCGCTTCCTTGTGCCCAAGAGACCCTGGGGTGCCCCCCAAACTTCTGTGCCTCTCCATGCCCCCATTCTTTTCTTCTCCTCAGGGGACTCTTGGGCAGCCAGAGCACATGGAATCAAGAGTGAGCAGGGGCTGCAGGTTGCAAGGGGTAGGGACAGCTGTGGGGACCTCCCTCTAGGACTAGCTGGGCCAGGAGAGCAAGAGGTGGCCTCCTCAGCTGATGCCAAAAGACACCTCCAGCCACAACTCTCCACTCGCCTGGTGCTGGCAGGGCTGCCCACTGCCCTCTTCCATGCTGTCCTGTAGTGGCTGCTTTTGTTCAGATCTCTCCATCCACCACAAAGAATGAACCTAATGTGGATGCAGGGTGATGAGGTGGTCCAGGCTCCAAGCAAGAAAGAAGCCTTTGTTTGCAAGAGGTGGGTCAGGCCTTCTTGTCCCAGCGGCCGAGATGGCATAGGAAATGTGTAAAGCGGGATTATATGCCACAATAGGTATGACAGGAGTTACAAGGATTGGCTGAGAGCCATGGGAAGTGGGCACATCCCTCGCCAGGCACTCTCCTTCAGAATACAGATAAAACAGGTGGCCAGGCGTGACCCCAGCACTTTGGGAGGCCAAGGCGAGCAGATCACGAGGTCAGGAGATTGAGACCATCTTGGCTAACACGGTGAAATCCCGTCTCTACTAAAAATACAAAAAATTAGCCGGGCGTGGTGGCGGGCACCTGTAGCCCCAGCTACTTGGGAGGCTGAGGCAGGAGAATACCGTGAACCTGGGAGGCAGAGCTTGCAGTGAGCCGAGATTGCACCACTGCACTCCAGCCTGGAAAACAGAGCGAGACTCCATCTCAAAAAAAAAAAAAAAAAGAATACAGATAAAACAGGTTAGATGAGGGGCAGAGTTGTGGCCACGGGCATGGAGGCGAGAGATGGGTACCGAATGTCACCTCTCCATTAGCTAGTAGCAGGACTTTCTCTACCCCTGTCTCCTTATGCCTGTGAAACAAGCCTGCTGGATTTAATGATCTCAGAGGCTCCTTCCAGTAATAAGCCTGTGAGTCATCAGAAAATGCATAGGGAGGTGGAGACACACCCATCCAAACCCTCCCTCTGCCCACCCCTGTTTACCAAACAGCGCCTGTTCCACCAGCCCACTGCTAAGCTCGGGGTGCATTCCCAGGGAGCTCGCCCCAAAACAGGTTCCACATGGCCCTGTGAGGCTTCTACCACAGACGCCAAAACAGGCAGATCTGCCTGCAGCAGGGTATGTAGCCACAGCAGGCAGGGACTTTGCAAACCTTTCTGGCCGGTGAAAAGTTTAAACACCGTCACGCTGTTAAGTGATCCGAGGGCAGCATCTTTCTACCACCCTGGAGTGGCTCTTTTTTTTTTTTTTTTGAGACGGAGTCTCGCTCTGTCACCCAGGCTGGAGTGCAGTGGTGCGATCTCGGCTCACTGCAAGCTCCGCCTCCCGGGTTCACGCCATTCTCCTGCCTCAGCCTCCGAGTAGCTGGGACTACAGGCGCCCGCCACCACGCCCGGCTAGTTTTTTGTATTTTTAGTAGAGACGGGGTTTCACCGTGTTAGCCAGGATGGTCTCGATCTCCTGACCTCGTGATCCACCCGCCTCGGCCTCCCAAAGTGCTGGGATTACAGGCGTGAGCCACCGCGCCCGGCCCTTGCAGGGCACCTTGCACTGGGGGTGCTGAAAGCGAAGAATGAATTAGATTGCTTCATTTCTCCTCCAATGCACTTTTCTTTGGAGGCGGGGGGAGGGGAGACATTCAATACAATACGAAAGAGACCCATCTCGGGCAAGGCATTGCCAGATATAACACTGCAAATGTGCGTACCTATATAACGCTTTGTTTTGAAAGGGAAGCTGAATCTCTGTGACTTTTGCAAGATTCGTCACCCTGGGTGCAGCGCCTAAGTGTCCCAGTCCTTAAGTGCCCTCTGCCCTGTCCTTCTCCCCAAAGCTATACCGTCTCTCCAATCTAATATATTCAAAACCTAAGAGTACAATTAGTTATCTTTCTTCCCAATTCACTTAAGACTTAAGACTGTGTCAATCTCTAAAAGCATGTAACAGGACAGTGGAGGGCCAGAACATTCTTCTCTCCTAATAGGTTCAAGGAATATTCTTAGCTTCTTAGTCCAGTTCCTTAGCACTTACATAGAAGATCAGGAATGAAAAAAGACAATAAAAGAGAAGGTTGAGATCCATCTATTATCCTCCTTGCTAGGAGTTTAAAGGCTCAGAAGGAGGAAATGAAAACTTTGGGTTAAAAGAAGACTCAGTGGAATTATTCAGGTTTAAAATATAATTGGAATGAACAATTTACACACAGTTCTTTACATCCTTGACTTTTTGTGGTTGATTTCATTACATTTCTAGCTCAACCTTATCTCCTATTTAGCACAGATGATCCAAAACGTGTTGCCGGACACTCAAAGAAATGATCTGTATCTGTTCATCTTGATTTCCTTACCATCTTTCTCCCTTTGTGTGGATTCAAGCACATGGACGCACACAAAGCTCAACACAGAACGCCACTTTCCAGAGGCCTCCTCTCTGCCCCCATTCCTTCAGGTCTCTGCAGCTTCTCTAACACTAACCATCCTGCTTCCATCTCTGCCTGACAGCTAGACCGGATCTCTCAAATCCCATCCAGCTGAGAGCAAGGATTCCATCACTACCAAATCTTACCAGTTACCGCTGTGGGTAGACATTCGTTCGCCTCCCTCAGGTATCAGCTGACTTGGATTTCCTTTGGGCACCACCCTTGCTCGCTTCTCAGCCCAGGTGGTGAGAATGGGGCTGATCCACCTCCCAACCCCCCATCCAGGCTCCATCTGAAAGTTGTTCAGTGACTTTCCTGGTTTTGTTCCCCTCTTCGGAATTACAAAGTTTTTAGAATCAGAAAGATTCTAAAGTCTTTAGAATCAGGAAGTTTTTAGAATCAGAAAGACTCTAAAGTCTTTAGAATCAGAAAGTTTTTAGAATCAGAAAGTTTCTAATTCCAAAGCGGGGTAAAAGGGTTTTCTGAGAAGATTGCTAAGCTAGAAAACAAAGCTAAAACAGAGGGATGCAAAGCCTAGAGATGGAGATTTCTGATGACACTGCCTTTGCTTCTTCTATTAGTTATTTGTTGGGTACAAAAAATTCGCCCAAATATGAGTGACTTCAAACAACAGTCTTTCGGCCGCGTGCAGTGGCTCATGCCTATAATCCCAGCTACTTGGAAGGCTGAGGTAGGAGGATCTCTAGAGCCCAGGAGGTCCAGACCAGTCTGAGCAACATAGCAAGACCCCATCTCAAAAAAACAAAAACAAATATGGTCATTTATGGATTCAGTTTCTGGGAAGCGGGTATTCAGGCATGGTTTTCCCAGACCCTGAGCCTTACCCAGGGTCTCCCCCAAGACTACAGTCAAGATGTCAGCCAGGGCTATAGTCACCGAAAGTCTCAATCGGAGGAGAAACTGCTCCCAAATTCATTCATGTTGAGGCTGTTGAGGCATTTGTTAGTTCCTTGCCACATGCGTCTCTCCCCAGGACAGCTCACCTCAGAGCCAACCAGCAAGCAGGCAAGAGAAAACAAGCATGGCGGAAGCCATTTCGTTACCTGCTCTGAATGACATTCCATCATGTCTATTGTTAGAAGCAAGTCACTGCGTCCCACCCACACTCAAGAGGAAGGGATTACACAAGAGTGACCAGGAGGCAGGGAGCACAGAAAGCCATCTTAGAGGCCACCTAACACATCTCTAGAACGGGCTGTACCTACAGCCACATGCCTGTGGTCATTCATTCATGAGGACCAACAAATCCCTGCACCCCACACATTGTTACTGTCACTCAGCTGGTTTAACTTGGGCTGCTACCACTTAAAATCCAGGGTCCATCAGACTTTACCACAATCCTTGTTATAGTCATGGCTGACTCTTCCAGGCACTCCCTCTCATTGGTTAACGGAAGCATTAGCCCCTGACTTCTATCACTGTTCCCACCATGGCTTTTGGCAAATGGACGCCAGGACCCATCTAAGTTGGCTTCTCAGTTTTTCATGCTCTTTGTGCTTCTGCCTTTGTTCCTGGCCAGGCTACCTGGTACACGGGACCCTGCCCTCTTTGAAATTTTCTAAGGGGCCTGGGACCAGCAGAGACTGGCAGAACCATCTAAGCAACTCCCTCCCCATATAGAGCCCATGCATAAGGTAAACCAGACATCCCAAGGAGCTCTGAATGGTGTGCCTATAGGGTCACTGTTTAGCTCAGAGACTGTGGTATTATATCAATAAATTTTTTTTCAAGGAACAAAACAAACCAGATCTAAGCTGAGTTTTGAAAACTGACTGAAAGAATCTGATGAATCTAGAAGGAAGAGACGAAAGAGTGCCTGTTAAAAAAATAAAAAAAAGAATCTTCCCCATTGTTGACCACCGAAATTCAGCCTTCTAATTTAGAGGGGAGCACAAGGTGACCCCTGAATTATGCTATACCAATTCAGCTTAAATTAAGGGTAATTTGTACAAAGAGTCTGGAATTTTCAAGGAGAAGTAATTCCTACTGTCCCAGCCATGAAAATCAGAGTTCCCAGCATAGTAGTCTAATCTCTTAGTCAGGTACCTGACATGGTATCTCTTTGGTGGGACTATGCAAGATTGAGCAGCACTCTAGGCCTCCGCATGCTGATTTTGAGTGACCCACATTGCTTATATAAACAAGGGCCCACACATTCTAGGGGCAGCCCTGCCTCCCCACTACCTTGGCTGCCTACACCAATGGTCATCCCCTGACCTGGTATTTTAAATCCAGACTTCTCAAGCCTGGATGAACAGCTGAATTACCAGAGGAGATTTTTAAAACGAGGGTACCCAGGACACACCCTATACCAATTAATTCACAACCTCCATCAAAATCAAAATACCCAGGCCCTGTATTTTGGTTTGGTTTCTGGGTTTTTATGTTCCCCAGGTAATTCCAACATTGACAAGACCCATTTGAATGGAGAGTCACAAATCTCAAACAGGCACTCAACTCTTGCTTACTCTGCCCTAAATGTAAGTTCAACGGGCAAGGAATGAGGCATATCCTGGACACGTTTTAGGAAACTGTGTCTCTTCCTAAACTTCCTGTTGAAGAAGGGCTGTGGAATCTTGATCCTCAGAGCAGGAGGCAGGGAGGAACCAGCAGCATTCCTGTCGCCTAGAAGCTTGTTAGAAATGCAGAATCTGCATTTTAACAAATCCTGACCGGACGCAGTGGCTCACACCTACAATCCCAGCATTTTGGGAGGCTGAGGTGGGCAGATTGCTTAGAGGCCAGGAGTTCGAGACCGGCCTGGGCAGCACGGCAAAACCCCTCCTCCACAAAAAAATTCGCCAGGCCTGGTGGTGCCCACTTGTGGTCTTAGCTACTCAGGAGGCTGAGGTGGGAGAATCACCTGAGCCCGGGGAGTAGAGGCTGCAGTGAGAGCTGTGACTGTAACACTGCACTCCAGTCTGGGTGATACGGTGAGACCCTGTCTCAAACAAACCAAGCAACCCCCCGGTGGTTGGTTTGCACATTCAGATCTAAGAAGCACAGTTCATGCCATCTAGCAACCCTACTCTAGTTGCCCAGTGAGATTGTTTTCCATTTTCCAAAACAACAATTTCATTTCTCAGATGATGGAAAATGTTTTGAATCACACTTCACTTAGAAAGATGGAATCAATCTGGCCAGGCGCAATGGCTCCCACCTGTAATCCCAGCACTTTGGGAGGCCGAGGCGGGTGGATCACCTGAGGTCAGGAGTTCAAGAAGAGCCTGGCCAACATGGTGAAACTCCGTCTCCAGCAAAAACACAAAAATTAGCTGGGTGTGGTGGCACACGCCTGTAATCCCGGCTACTAGGGAGGCTGAGGCAGAAGAATTGCTTGAACCCGGGAGGCGGAGGTTGCAGTGAGCCAAGACTGCACCACTGCACTCCAGCCTGGGTGACAGAGCAAGGCTGCATCTCAAAAAAAAAGAAAAAGAAAAAGAAAAAGAAAAAAAGAGCAACCCAATAATAGCTGCTCATCAACCCACAACCCAAATCCATCCTAGCCACAACAGAGCCCACGCTCGCAGCCTTCCCTCCCACAACAGTAACTCCTCCTACCAAAGGCAACCTACCTGCTTTCTACCTATCAGCACAGAACACCTATCTTTAAATTTAAAAAATTAGAGATAAATATATCCTTTGACCCCAGTTCTCCAGTCCTTTATTCATTTCCTTCTCCTAACAGCAAAAACTTTCACCAAAAATGTTGCCTGTAGTCAGTTTTGAATCTCTTACCTCCAATTCACTCCTTCCCACTCCACTGAGCCTACTCTCCTCAATGTCACCAATGACCTCCATGTTGTCACCAAATCCAAGGGCACTGGTCTCTCTTCTAGAGTCCTTGGCCAGCCAGCAACATTCAGCGTCCCCTGTTTCCAGAAACCATGACTGCCCTGGGCTCCTGTGACATCTCCCAGCCACCTTTCTGGATCATTCTCTGTGTGTTCTTAAATGTCACAGTACCCAGAGCTCACTCCTGCCCCCCTTTTTTTTTTTTTTTTTGAGAGGGAGTCTCGTTCTGTCGCCCAGGCTGGAGTGCAGTGGCGCGATCTCCACTCACTGCAAGCTCCGCCTCCCAGGTTCACGCCATTCTCCTGCCTCAGTCTCCCGTGTAGCTGGAACTACAGGCGCCCACCACCGCGCTGGGCTAATTTTTGTATTTTTAGTAGAGACGGGGTTTCACCGTGTTAGCCAGGATGGTCTTGATCTCCTGACCTCGTGATCCGCCCGTCTCGGCCTCCCAAAGTGCTGGGATTACAGGCGTGAGCCACCGTGCCCGGCCGCCCTTCCTCTTTTCTATCTACTCACTTCCTGTAATGGCCTGACCCTGTTCCATAGCTTCAGACATTCTCTATTCCCAATGACTCTAAATGCATATCTCTAGCCCTGACCTGTCCCAGCTCTCCAGACCCATGGCCACCTGGCTTCCTACCATCCCTATGCTGATGCTCAGGAGGAATCTAAAGAATCTAACAACTCATTTTCTTCACTTCCAAAAACAAAACTAGACCTGCTCTCCACACCCCATTTTAGTAAACGGTACCACCATCCATCCATCCTGTTGCTTACTCCCCAAAATCTAGGATCCTCAAGTCCACACACCTTCCACATCCAGTTCCTCTCACCTATCAGTTCTATCTCTAAAACATCCTGATCCATCCACATTTTCCTTCTCCACTGCTGCCACGCCGTTCCCTATATTATTACGATGATCTCCTTGTTCCACTTTTCATCCCCTCCAATTCATTCTCACATTGCAGCCAGAGGGAACTTATAAAACATTCATCAAATTATGTCAACCTTGTAACTAAATTCATCCCACGGCTTTGCGCTACTCCTAGGAAAAAAAAAAAAAAAAAACCATTTACCCTAATTCATAAAGCAATAAAGCCTGCCTCTGATTACCTCGCCTTACACCATTTTCTGCTCTTCCCCTCCAGCCACCCTGACCTTCTAGCTCTGTGCTGTCTAATGCAGGAGACCCTGGCCACATACGGCTACTTAAAGTTAAAATTAAATTCATTCAAACTCAAATAGAATGCAAACATGCCATGCGTATTCCTACCCTGATGCCGCTCGTAAGGCCTCTCCCTCTGCTTGCAGCACCTGCCCTGCTTTTAGGGGGAAGCCCCACCTTCTCTTGCTTTCCAGGTGTGGCTCAGGTGGTGACTCCTCCACAAGCACGGGCCCCTCCTCTGATCACCAGCACCTGCCTGCAGCCCAGATTTGACTCTTATTCAAACTCAAATAAAATGCAGTTCCTCAGTCTCCCTAGCCATCCTGCAAGTACTCAGAGGTCCCACGTGACTAGTGGCTACCATGTTAGATGGCACAGGCCTAGAACATCCCCGTCCCTGCAGAAAGTTCTATTGCACTGTGTTGTTCTCGTGTTCCCAGGATGGGGCTGGTCTGATCTTGCGTCACACCTTTGCACTTGCTGTCACCTCTGCCTGAATGCCGTTCCCCTTCCCCTCCCCATGGCCAGCTGCTTCTTGTCATCCAGACAACAGTGTAAGCGTCACTGCTCCAGAGAGGCCTTTCCTAAGCTCCCAATCCAAAGAAGCCACCCACTTCCTCCCAACCACACGAGCCCGTGTAACTCTGCAGAGCATGTACCACTAGCTCATGCCTTTCTTGTTTGTGTCTGTCGGCTTATTCCCCGACTCTACCCCACCTCTCCACCCCAAAGTATACTCGTGAGATCAGGGACCTGGGTAGTCTTACTCACCACTGCTTTCCAGTTCCTCATCCTGCACCTGCCCGAAGACTCGGCTCAAAAAGTGTTAGTGGATTGCCAGACCATGTCACGTTCGTATTTCCTCTCGAACCTCTCATAACCATCACCTTTTCATCAATGTCCCTGCCACCACCCAGGCGGTGCCTTTATCCACTCCTCCTGAGCAGTACTATAAACAGAATCCTACCTCTGCCCTCCAGCCAACCCTACAAACATTAGCAGGTTATTCCTGCTAACATGCCTCTTGTCAGATCAACTCCCTGTTCCTCCACCTTCTGGTCCCAAATGGCCTCCACATCCCCAAATGTGCCATGCGTATTCCTACCTCGGTGCTGCTGGCAAGGCCTCTCCCTCTGCTTGGAGCACCTGCCCTGCTTGTCAGGGGAGGCCACACCTTCTCTTGCCTTCCAGGTGTGGCTCAGGTGGCAGCTCCTCCGCAGACACGGGCCCCTCCTCTGATCTCCAGCACCTGTCTGCAGCCCAGCTGTGGCTCTTACTCACGAAGTCTCACGTCCCACGTGCAGGCACACAGATCTTCCCTGAGACCACGTCTAAAATTCAACAGTCTCAAACTTTGCAGAGGATCAGAATCACCGGGAGGGCTAATGAAGAACACAGAGGTCCAGGCTCACGGAAGCAGGGTAGAGTCTGAGTCTCTGCGCTTTTTCCACCTTCTTTAGGAGATTTGAGATTTGCATCTTTAGAGCATCAGACCTTCAACATGAACAGCTCAACCTCTTTTCATCCTCCCTCCCACCCACACACCCTTCCTAGCCTCTAAAGATCAATTAACCAATTCCACCGACTCAGAACACCTGGGGAGTGACCGACTAGGCGAATAACCTCCTCTCACACAAGCCTGCTCTTCTTCAATTACTAAAAGGTACCCGCTGTGGTAGGCTTGAAAGCTCTCCCTCCCAAAGTATTAACATCTTAATCACCAGAACCTGTGAACATTACCTTATATGGCAAAAGGGACTTTGCAGGGCGTGACTGAGTTAAGGATTTTGAGGCGGAGAGTTATCCTGGATTATCTGGGTAGGTTCTAAATGCAATCACAAGGGTCTAAGAGGAAGACAAGGTCAAAGAAGAAAGAGGTTGATATCCCCCCACTGGGCTGTAACGGGTGATTCTCCTGCCCAGCCCCCCCGCCCCCCAACCACTGGACTGTGGTAAGGTGGTTCCTTACACCAAGCTGGAAACAGGCACCAAGAAAGGAGTTCAAGAGGATGAAAAATGGAAGGAACAGATTCTCCTTGTAAGACTTATTTCAGACTTTGGAACCTTAAAACTGAGTAAATGAATGTGTTTTCAGTCACTCCGTTTGTGGCATTCGTTACAGCAGCAATGGGAAACTAACACACTTCCTCTTACATAACACTACAAGGTGAAGTTCTACGTGTCTGTCTTGCTGGGCTTCCATTAACCTTTATAGGAATGGCCCCAGGTTCAAGAGGCCAAAGATGAGACACAGGGTTTTACTAGTGGGAAACTTACATACAGAGTGGTCCAGTGGTGGCAGGCTGGGAAGGAGAAGTAGCTGATATACAGTCCAGTGGGGGGCTGGGCAGGGGAACCACCTTACACACAGTCCAGTAGGAGACGTGACAGGGAAACCACCTTACACACAGTCCAGTAGGGGGCTGGGCAGAATCACTTTACCACAGTCCAGTGGAGGGCTTGGCAGAAGAACCACACGGCCCAGTGTAGCCAGCTAGGCAGGAGAACTGCAAGCACTTGCCTAAAGCATGCAGTTTATAGAGCATTTTCACTTTGCACCCTCTCCCTAACAACCTCCACCTGGCCACCTTCATTTAGCCCAAAACAAAGGGCCTTGGTCCTCCATTTGGCCTGTGTTCCACTGAACGGGCCAAGGGCTCAGATGTTCCTCATAGATAAGGAATGAATCTCTGAGTTGGCCACTCCCTGATTCTTTAGCATGGAAATCTGCACACATATTCCGGTGCATCTACCGTACAGGGTCATTCTCAGGGTATCCTTCACTTATTGCTGTCAAGTGCGTCTACCATGCAGTATGATTTTCTATTTAACGCATGCTCCAGTGAGCATTTTCTTTGAGCATCATATAGGTCCTGAAAAAGTTTCAGATCCTGGAGGATTTGTATTTGTATTTAGCTCAGATATTTAAAAACTGCACTGCAGAGTAACCAGATAGCATGATGCCCATATAAAAAGAGACACGTAGACCAATGGAACAGAACAGAGAATCCAGAAATAAATCCATGTATTTACAGCCGAGTTTCAACAAAAGCACCAAGCATACACATTGAGGAAAGGATAGTCTCTTCAATCAATGGTATTGAGGAAACTGGATATCCATATGCAGAGGAACAAAACTGGACCCCTAGCTCTCACCATATACAAAAGTCAACTCAAGATGGAATAAAGACTTAAACATAAGACTCGAAACTGTAAAACTACTAGAAAGAACACTTCAGGACATTGGTCTAGGCAAAGATTTTACAGTTAAGACCTCAAAAGCACAGACAACAGAACCAAAAATAGACAAATGGGACCATATTAAACTAAAAAGCTTCTTCAAAGCAAAGGAAACAATCAACAAAGTGAAGAGATAATCTACTGAATGGGAGAGAATATTTGAAAACTATTTATCTGACGAGGGACTAATAGCCAGAATATACAAGGAACTCAACAATTTAAAAAAAAAAAAAAAAAAAAAGCCCATTAAAAATTAGGCAAAGGGCATAAATAGACATTCTCAAAAGAATAGACATTCTCAAAAGAAGACATACAAATGGCCAACAGGTATGTAAAAAAATACGCAACATCACTAATCACCAGGGAAAGTCAAATCAAAACCACAGTGAGCTATCATCTTACCCCAGTTAGAACGGCTATCATTAAAAAGATAAAAAATAGCCGGGTGCAGTGGCTCACGCCTGTAATCCCAGCACTTTGGGAGGCCGAGACGGGTGGATCACGAGGTCAGGAGATCGAGACCATCCTGGCTAACACGGGGAAACCCTGTCTCTACTAAAAATACAAAAAATTACCCGGGTGCAGTGGCAGGCGCCTGTAATCCCAGCTACACAGGAGGCTGAGGCAGGAGAATGGCGTGAACCCGAGAGGCGGAGCTTGCAGTGAGCCAAGATTGTGCCACTGCACTCCAGCCTGGGCGACAGAGCGAGACTCTGTCTCAAAAAAAAAAAAAAAAAAAGATAAAAAATAACAGATACTGCCAAGGATGAGGAAAAATGGGATCTCTTGTACACTACTGGTGGGAATGCAAACTGGTACAGCCACTGTGGAAACCAGTACAGAGATTTCTCAAAAAAACTAAAAATAGAACTACCATACCATCCAGTAATCCCACTGCTGGGTATTTATCCAAACAAAAAGAAATCAGGATATCGAAAGACATCAGGCTGGGCGAAGTAGTTCACGTCTGTAATCCCAGCACTTTGGGAGGCCAAGGCAGATGAATCACCTGAGATCAGGAGTTCAAGACCAACCTGGCCAACATGGCAAAACTCCGTCTCTACTTAAAAATACAAAAATAGGGCCAGGTGCGGTGGCCCATGCCTGTAATTCCAGCGCTTTGGGAGGCAGAGGTGGGTGGATCACGAGGTCAGGAGTTCGAGACTAGCCTGGCCAACATGGTAAAACCCCCTCTATACTAAAAATACAAAAATCAGCTGGGCGTGGTGGCAGGCACTTGTAATCCCAGCTATTCGAGAGGATAAGGCAGGAGAATCAGTTGAACCCGGGAGGCGGAGGTTGCAGTGAGCCGAGATCGCGCCATTGCACTCCAGCCTGGGCGACAGAGCAAGACTCCGTTTCGAAAAAAAAAAAGATATCAAAGAGATACCTGTACTCGCATGCTTACTGCAGCATGATCCACAATAGCAAAATTATGGAATCAACCGACGTGTCCATCAATGGACAAGGGAATATAAGAAATGTGGTATATATACACCATGGAATTCTATTCAGCATGAGAAAGAGAGAAATCATGTCATTAGCAGCAACATGAATGGCACTGGAGGTTATTACATTAAGTGAAATAAGCCAGGCATAGAAAGACAAAGATCCCACGCTCTCACTGAAATGTGGGAGCTAAAAAAGTTGATCTCATGGAGATGAGAGTAGACAGTTCACTAGAGGCTAGGAGGGGTATGTGGGTAAGAGGGGGGATGAAGAGAGGTTGGTTAATGGTACAATCATACAGTTAGATAGAAGATATAAGTTCTTTTTTTTTTTTTTTTTTTAAGACGGAGTCTCGCTGCGACACCCAGGCTAGAGTGCAATGGCGCCATCTTGGCTCAAGGCAACCTCCACCTCCCGGGTTCAAGCAATTCTCCTGCCTAAGCCTCAGCCCCCCGAGCAGTTGGGACTACAGGTGTGTGTCACCACATCTGGCTGATTTCTGAATTTTTAGTAGAGATGGGGTTTCACCATATTGGCCAGGCTGGTCTTGAACTCTTGACCTCAAGTGATCCACCCGCCTCAGCCTCCCAAAGTGCTGGGATTACAAGCATAAGCCAGTGCACCTGGCCAGAAGATATAAGTTCTAATGTTGGACAGCAGAGCAGAGGGATTATAGTTAGCAACAATACGTTATATATTTTGGAACAGCTAGAAGAGAGGACTTGAAATGTTCCCAACACACAGCAATGACAGACGCTAAGGTGATGGACATCCCAAATACCCTGACTTATCAATTATTATACGTTTTATACATGCAACCAAACATCACATCTACCCCATAGATAGGTAAAACATTATGTGTCGATTAAAAAAGAAAAATAAAACAAGATGCTCTACTTAGACAGGGCTAGTTTGCTTTGGTATCCACAATTCGTACATCAGTGCCTGCTGTGTACATCTATGGATACCAAAAGTCCTTAATGGGGCTGGGAGTGGTGGCTGGCACCTGCAATCCTAGCACTTTGGGAGGCTGAGATGGCAGGATCCTTTGAGGTCAGGAGTTCGAGACCAGCCTGGTCAACATGGTGAAACCCCATCTCTACCACAAATACAGAAATGGCCAGGTACAGTGGCTCACACCTGTAATCCCAGCACTTTGGGATGCTGAGGCGGGCAGATCATGAGGACAGAAGATCGAGACCATCCTGGCCAACACAGTGAAACCCCGTCTCTACTAAAAATACAAAATATTAGCTGGGTATGGTGGCAGGCACCCATAGCCCCAGCTACTTGGGATACTGAGGCAGGAGAATGGCATGAACCCGGGAGGCAGAGCTTGCAGTGAGCCAAGATTGTGCCACTGCGCTCCAGCCTGGGTGACAGAGCGAGATTCCGTCTCAAAATACACACACACACACATACACACACACACGCACACACAGAAATATATTCAGGAGGCTGAGGCAGGAGAATCACTTGAACCCAGGAGGCAGAGGTTGCAGTGAGCCGAGATCACGCCACTGTACTCTAGCCTGGCGACAGGGCAAGACTCCGTCTCTAAATAAATAAGCAAGTCTTTAAGGGAAGCCTATATTCCAAGTTGGAATTGTGACCCTCCTTGGTGGGTCTGGCAGCCTAACCCCAATTGTGTTTCCAATACGGGAGATTCAGGAGTTCCAAAATTAGACCAGGTCATGGAGCCTGGATACCCTGATGAAAAACTGCTGCCGTGTTTTAACTTGAGGAAACCTAGGCCAGATACACTGTGCTTCTTAAGACTCTTATTTTCATGCTAAAAGTGTACAGGTTAGAGCTGTGCTCTCCTGTATGGTCGTCAGTGGGCACATACAGCCCCTCAATATAAATTAATCCGAATGAAAGAACCACTTCCGCAGTCACACCAGCCACATGTTTGTGGCTACTGTATTGGGCATCACAAAGGTAGAACACTGCCGTCCTCACAGAGAGTTCTACCGGGCTGTGCTGCCTGAGGGCAGCTGTCCAGGCATTCTTTGCTACAGCTTCACCTCCAGCTCCCTGACTTAGAAAAACCTGGGAGGAGAGAAATGCTGTCACCGCATCGAATTCCACGCTGGATTCATCCTTGAGCAGGTGACCGAAGACACCCAGCGAGGGATGCTCTCCAGGGGTATTTGCCCACGTGGGGCTTTTCACTGAAAAGATTCTGTCTTTGGAAAAGTGAGATGCAGAAGACACAGAACACTGGAAAACAAGAGGAAGATTCAGGTAGGAGCAAGGTGGGGCAGATGGAGATGAGAGACAGGAGGGCAGCAGGAAAAGAGAATAGGAGTAGCATGTAGAAGATGGAGTCTAGCCGGGTGCGGTGGTTCAGGCCTGTAATCTCAGCACTTTTGGAGGCTGAGGCGGGTGGATCACCTGAGGTCAGGAGTTCGAGACCAGCCTGACCAACATGGAGAAACCCCATCTCTACTAAAAATACAAAATGAGCTGGGCATGGTGACACATGCCTGTAATCCCAGCTACTCAGGAAGCTGAAGCAGGAGAATCACTTGAACCTGGGAGACAGAGGTTATGGTGAGCTGAGATTGTGCCAGTGCACTGGAGTCTGGGACGCAAGAGTGAAACTATGTCTCAAACACAAAACAAAAACAAGAACAAACAAAAAAAAAAAACAAAGAAAGAAAAGAGAGAGAGAAGGAAGAAAGAACGAAGGAAGGAAAGAGAGAGAAAGAGAAAAGAAATGAAACAAAATGAAAAGAAAAGAAAAGAAAAGAAAAGAAAAGAAAAGAAAAGAAAAGGGAGTCCAGTAGTGTCATCACAAGTAGAAAATTCAAGTGTTACAAAGGATTCTTTCCTTAAGACCTGTGTGTAAAATAAGCTACTGGCCTGTAGAGAGGCTAGACCAAGTCCACTGAATGATCTGCAAGACAGAGGATCCCCTGAGGGTCCACTCCCTATGGCCCAGGGAAGCAGGGAAGGACCCCATCCACTCGCCGTCTGCAGGGGGGCTGCAATTGAGTCGGGGAGCTATGGGAGAGAAATTCAACAGAAAGCAAAGACCAACTTTTCCATGCAGAAATTTTAAAAATCTGAAAGTGCACGATGCTGGCAAGGCTAAGGGAAAGCAGGCACTCCTACTAGTTACTAGCAGAAATGTAAGCTAGAACAGTCTTGTTAGAGGCAATCTGGGCCTTTCTATCAAAACTACACACACATATATTCTTTGCTCCAACCTTTCAACCTCAGAAACTTGCCCTTCAGAAACACTCACCCACGTGCGGAATGATGGATATACCAGGCTATCCACAGCAGCAACAGGTAAAGGTAACACGGAAAGATTAGAATCAACCTATATGCCCATTGGTGAAATGAGTGGGGCAGGCATTAAACAGGAGGAGGAAGCTCTTTCTATTGGCTAAACTCCAAGGTATGTTATATGATTTAACAAAAGCATCAGTAGCAGCAGCAAGGTGCAGAAGTGCAGAGGGGACACCTGTGTTTAGAAAAATAATAACTGGGTTAAGGAAAATAAATGGAAACATATTTGGAAATTCCTGGACTACTTCTGGAGGTACCCACAAGAAACTGATCACTTGTTTGCCTCTGCGGAAGGGGACTGAGAGGTTGAGGACAGGAATGGGAGGGAGAATAACTTTTCACTCTACATTTTTTGTACCTTTCAGATATCAGACCTGAGTATATGTTACCTATTCGATAAGTATAAAATTAACAAAGATATACTTTTGGGTATACATATTGAACAAAAATTTTACACTACACCCCCAAACACACTTCTGTCTCTTTTGTTTCTCAAGATAGGGTCTTGCTATGTTGTCCAGGCTGGAGTGCAGTGGTGTAATCACAGTTCACTGCAGCCTCAACCTCCCGGGCTCAAGTGATCCTCCCGCCTCAGCCTTCCGAGTAACCAGGGCTACAGGCACACACCACCATGCCTGGCTAATCTTTTTTTTTTTTTTTTTTTTTTTCACTATTTTTTGTAGAGTTGGAGGTCTCCCTATGTTGCCCAGGCTGATCTCAAACTCCTGGGCTCAAGAAATCCTCCTGCCTCAACCTCCTAAAGTGCTGAGATTACAGGCATGAGCCACCACGCACTTCTTCATCAATGCTACAGTCTCACGGGGAAGGAAGTCAGTGCCTACCAGGTAAGTGGGCCCAGGTTACCAGGGCACGCAGCCCTGTGCTCCCAAGAGGCAACAGGCCCCTCGTTGCGTGCTGCCCTGCGATCTGGTTCCTCAGAAGAGGAGTTTCCAAATACCTGGTCCTCTGCAAATCTGAGCTGTAAACAAGCCTTGGAAAGGTACTCCCCTTACCTAAATCCCAGCCTCAGGGTCCCGTTTCTGACTGGGGTGCCACCACCAAAGGCAGGGTATACACAGCCACCACTGAGCGATCCTCTGCCTGCTTCTCACTCCAGGGAAGAAAATCAAAGCAGGTCCCATGGCTGCGTCTGATAATCACTATGGACACCACACACAAGCCAGCATCAGGGCTGCGTCCAATTAGCCACCCCCATAACAACGCCATAGCAACAAAGGTAATATTATTGTTCTAAAGAGAAGAGAAAAACCACACACACACACACACACACACACACACACACACACATTGTGTTGTGTGATAGCTTTGAAAGCCACAGAGATCGCATTTTTCCACACCCTACAACTTGTGCCTCTCACTTCCCGACACACAGCTTCCTCAATGAGAAGTTCACAGGCTTGGGGCAATCTCCTCTTCACACCATTCCAAGATGCGTGCCCTTCACAGGAAACTGGCATGAGAACGATTCTCTGGCAAGCCAGAAGTCAGGGCTGCCTCCTTACTCTGCCTCTGCGTCCGGGGCAGGGAGGCTGGCAGGGCTGGGCCAGCTGCAGACGGACAGGCTTCGAGGGTCATGCTCGAAGCTGTCCTCTGTCTATCTGTCTGTCTGGCTGCCTCTCTGTGCCAGACCCAAGCTGGCACTGGGGTTTTGGTGGTTGCAGCAATGAGCCACACACTAATCTCCAGACCTAAATGTGGAAAACATTAACCCAAATGAAAAGACATAAATCAGGACGGGGGCTTATGGGATGGAGGAAAACAGCTCTTCTCTGAGCGAGAGCCTGGGCTATTGCACAAGAGCTGAGTGAGTCACCAGCCAGCAGAGACCCGGGGACGGAAGGAGGGAGGGGAGCCCCCAGTGGGACTGGCGGGTGCACAGGCCGGGGGAGCGCTGCAAAAACACAGCTGTAGGTTCATAACTAAGCACACTTCATTAGCAGTCTGAAGGAGGGTGGGGGGCAAAGAATCACCTCCTCCCCAACTCAGGAAGTGTTGCAAAACGTGTCCTCCCCAGAGAAGACGGCAGAAAGAAGTGTTCCTAACTGTTCACCCTCTACAGGCTGCAGCTGTACCCCAGGGAAGCACACCTCAGCACAGAGAAGGCCTCTCTCATCCTTCCTTGCCCCTCCTTGGCAGTGTCCATAGTCTTTGGGGGTTCCCTAGCATGAGGTGCCCATTGTGGGCACACAACTCTTGCCCATACTCATTACCATTTCTTGTCTTTTCTTCCTTTCCTTTTTCCAAACTCCCCATTCTCCATACTACTGTTGTTAACAACAAGACATATCCTTTGGTCTCCTCGACCTCTAGTCCCTGGGGAGAACCTCATACCTTCCCTTAAAACCGTGCCCCACTCACCAACCTCCCCAGCCATGACAGATTCCAAGGCTCCAATATCCACGCAAATTCTAAGTACCTTCTACGAGTGAGGCACGCTGTCCCTGGGGATGGCAGTGGAGAGAAGGAGCTCCCCCAAACAGATCATCCAACCAGGACTTCTGAGACCTGGAAGCTCTAGAAATTCGCTCAGCACCTTGGTGGGAACCCTCACCTCTCCATGGCATCATCAAACTGAGGTTGGGTTGGCCGGCCATGGTGGCTCATGAGTGTAATCCCAGCACTTTGGGAAGACAAGGGAAGTGAATCATTTGAGGTCAGGAGTTCAAGACCCGCCTGGCCAACGTGGCCAAACCCCATCTCTACTAAAAATACAAAAATTAGCCGAGTGCGGTGGCGTGTGCCTGTGGTCCCAGCTACTCAGGAGACTGAGGCAGGAGGACTGCTTGAACCCGGGAGGCGGAGGTTGCAGTGAGCTGAGATTGTGCCACTGCACTCCAGTCTAGGGGACAGAGTGAAACTCTATCTCAAAAAAAAAAAAAAAAAAAAAAATGTTGGGTTTAGAAATCAACTGGGTCCCTTAGACTCTGACAATACTCATCTGTAAGAAATGCACGGAACAAAAGGAATGCTCCCCAGAGTACCTGGCTGTTGCAGGGCTTACCCCAGAGAATGCAAGCTGAAGGAGAGTGCCCTGGGCAGAGTGGGTCTCTGCAACTGGCCAGGCTGCTCATAGCCACCGGGTGTGCAGGAAAGGTGACCAGCAGATAGCACCACCCGCATCCTGCCAGGGAAGTCACTTACAGGAGAGCTCTTGGGGGTAGGGAGTGGGTCTGAAGTGGACTTAGAGGACAGCTGGCAGAAAGGATGGGAAGAGAAGGCATTCCAGACCAAGGAATCATTCATTCATATTCATTCATTCGTTTATTCGACACATGTTTCTTGAACACCTCTTATACACCAGACACAGGTTTCGATACTGGAATACATCAGTTAACAGGACAAAGATCCGTGCCTAAGGGAGCTTACATTCTAGCAGGGGAGATACATAACCCACAGCAAGCCAGACAGACAGGCCAATGATCCAGTTGTGCTGGAAGGTGATAAATGATGGGGAGGGAAAGAAAAAATAGAGCAGAGTAAAGGGGTGGGTCTGCCAGAGTGAGTGAGAGACATAAAGGAGATAAAGGGGTCTATTCATATCCTGAGGCTGCTGTAACAAATTCCCATAAACTAAGGGACTTCAAACAACAAAAATTTATTCTCTTACAGTTCTGGAGGTCAAAAGTCTGAAATGGGTTTCACCGGGCTAACGTCAAGATATCTGCAGGGCTGGCTGGTTCCTCCTGGAGGCTCTAGGAAAGAATCCATTTCCTTGCCTTTCTCAGCTTCTGGAGCCCACCCACATTCCTTGGCTTTCAGCCCCTTCCTCCCATTACTCAGCCTCTTGCTTCCAACATCACATCTCCTAACATTGACTCTGGCCCTCCTGCCTCCCTCTCGTAAGGACCCTTGGCTTACACTGGGCCCACGTGGATAATCCAGGATTATCTCCCCATCTCCGGTCCTCAACTTAATCACACCTGCAAAGTCCCATCTGCCACAGAAGGTAACATATTCACAGGCTCCAGAGATTCGAAGGTAGACATCTTCAGGGGACCATTACTCAGCTCCCACAGGGAGTTGGGCTGCAAAGGCCTTGATGAGGAAGCACGCCTGATATATTTAAAGAAACACCATGGAGGGTGGAGGACAGATGCAGGAGCGACACAGGAGTGAGACGAGCAGGGAGGAGCAGGTGCTGAGGTCAGGACGGTAATGGGGACCCAATTACGTAGCACGTCAGCCACTGTAGGGCTTCCGCAGCTTCACTCTGCCGACATGGGGCACCGCTGGACTGTGGTAAGCAGAAACATGATACGATCAGACCCTTCCTGTGAAAACAGCAGACTAGAGGCCAGCAGAGCAGCCAGGAGGCACCTGCAACAGCCCAGCAGCATTGTAGTGGCAGCTGTGGCTCAGTCCAAAACTACAGTGGTGGGGTGGTGAGAAGTGATCCTATGTTTAAAGATCTGTTTTGCAGGAAGGGCCAACCTGCATTGTCAACATGCTGAATGTGGAATGTGAGAAAGAAAGGGGAGTCAAGGTTTTTGCCTCCAGTGGCTGGAAGGACAAACGAGCCATTTGCTGAGCTATGAGAAGCCACAGTAGCCCAGACCTGGGCTAGGCAACTGCGTCCTGCACAGGATGAGTGAGATGTCAAGGACGCAGCTGGATCTGCTTGGGTCTGCACTTTTCCCTGAGGGTAACAGGCAGCACCAGGACCCTGTTGCTCTCCAGGGCGTGGAGACAGCCAAGACCACCCGGGATTACATTTCTAAGTCAGGCACTCGTTGGAAGACAAGATGATAGAGATGGAATAAACAGGGATTTCGCCTGAGCCCTGTTTCTCAGCCAGGCATTTTTTCCACTTCTCACAGCCCATAAGGTGGGAAGGAAGTCATGGGAGCACAGCTGGATTCTGGAATGCAGCCCAACCACAGGCTCGAAATCCTCATCTGTGAACAGCTCCACTCACTACCTGGTCAGCCTCTCCGGCCTGTCCTGGGGGCCTTCACTGCCCTGCCAGTCAATTCCAAAAAGCCCTCGTGGGCCGGGCGCAGTGGCTCGTGCCTGTGATCCCAACACTTTGGGAGGCCGAGGCTGGCGGATCCCTGGAGGTCCGGAGTTTGAGGCCAGCCTGGCCAACATGGCAAAACCCCTCTACTAAAAATACAAAAAATTAGCCAGGCGTGATGGTGGGCGCCTGTAATCCCAACTACCCAGGAGGCTGAGGCACGTGAATTACTTGAACCCGGGAGGCAGAGGTTACAGTGAGCCGAGATTGCACCATTCCACTCCAGCCTGGGCGACAGAGTGAGCCTCTGTCTCCAAAAAAAAAAAAAAATCCCTTGTGTATCTCTGAGCTGTCTTAACTTATCAGGGAGGTGGTCCTACCTCAGGGGCCCTGTTAACCATGAGGACCAAGCAGGGCCAGGGCAGGTGACCAGCCTGTGTGGCATCTCCCAGAGGAGGCAAGTGTTCCCCTCCCACTGGACACCAGCACAACGTACACATGCTCACATGGTGACACGCACTACAAGAGGATTCCCAGGGACAGATGGCACTGCTGAGTGCTTCCCGGGCGCTTTCAGCCATTCATTCATTTGACAAATACTTCTGGAGCATATACCACGTGCCAGGCTCTGTTTCTAGGTATTTGGGGCGGGGGACACATCAGTGAAAAAGGCAGAAGGGAAATACACCTTTGCTTTCCTGGAGCGATGGCTCCAGCATGAGGTAGGAACGGGCTATGGGGAGCAGACACTAAACACAATAAAAAAGTGAATTCTAAAGAATATTAGAAGGTGATGGGGGGAAGAGAACATGGTAAGGGGAATCAGGAGTTCAGGGTAGACTGGAGCGTGGGTGGCAATTTTACAGAGTTCAAGATGTTACCCTTGCTAAAGATCTTTCTAGCTCTTCTGCTCACTGTATTGATTTATTCCTTCATTAAGTAGTTACTTAGTGCTCACCAAGGGCCTGCCCCAGGCCCTCAGCGCTCTCATGAAGCTGACATTTTATTTAAGGAGACAGAGGTTAAGACAACTAATTATAGAAAGATTATGAAACAGCAGGAGCTCCCCGTCTCAGGGGATTCCTACGACCAAGGCAATCACGACAAAACACGCTCAACAAGCTGGGGGTCCTCCCAAGAATGTCCTTGATTCTTGTTCAAGGTCCAAGGCCCACTTCTCACCTCCTTCCTCTCCCAACACACCACACCCTGAGTTAGTTAGAACTGCTGTCTTCTCAGCTGCGGGAAACCACAGCTCAATGGTTTTTCTAGAAGCTGCCCATTGTCCTCAGACCTTGCCTGGTGCCGCCCCAAAGCACCTGCTGGTGTTAGGCCTCCTCAGCTAACTTGACATTCCATGCTTCAGACCCAGCATATCTTCTCTACAAGCACCAAGCCCAACAAGTGGGTCCTTCAGGCTGTCGTCTCCTCGTAGTGCTGATCCAAGCACCTGCTGGGCGAGTTTGCTTCCTTTTACCTGACTATGCTCCCGCCCAGAGCCAGGCAGCCTGGGGACAGAGGAAGAGCAGAAGAGGATGTCACACCCAGGCACACCAGGAGGCCAAACCTGTTTGGCAGCTCAAGCCTCTGACCACAAGCTGGCACTCGCTTTCGGAAGTGCTAACCACAGGCAGGACTGCTAACGAGCAGAACACCAAGGCATTTCCTGCAGGAAAGAAATGCAAGGCATGTCCCCCATGGCAATCCCCGGGCTCTGGACCCACCCATCTCTTCCCACTCCATATCCAGCTGGAAGTGCTGGTCCAGGCCCCAGTAGAAGACACAGCTACCAACAGAAAGTGCGGCCCCCAGGAGCCAGGCCAGCCACCGGCAACCTCCCTCCATTCTTGCAGAAACGGTTCCGCTCTCATCTTCCTCCAAAGTTGGGAGGATTTGAGAGCAGCCAGAGTGTTAGCTGTGGAGGATGGGGGGGGCCACTGCCTTTCCTCCTGGTTCCTCTACTGAGTCTCCCACAAATGGTTCCACGAGACCAGGACTCAATCCTAAGAGTATGAGTAGAAGATCTGTTCTCAAAAGTACAGTGAAGGGAGTCTGAGGCAGGTGGATCACCTGAGGTGAGGAGATCAAGACCAGCCTGGCCAACATGGTGAAACCCCATCTCTACTAAAAATACCAAAACTAGCCAGGCATGGTGGCAGGTGCCTGTAATCCCAGCTACTCAGGGGGCTGAGGCAGGAGAATCGCTTGAACCCGGGAGGCGGAGGTTGCAGTGAGCCAAGATTGTGCCATCACACTCCAGCCTGGGGGACAAGAGCGAGACTTTGTCTCAAAAAAAAAAAGCACAGTCAAGATTCTCAGGAGAGCTGCTCAGGAGCCTCCACACTCCAACAGCTTCCCACATGGGCAGCTGGGGGAGAGGAAGGGCACCCACCGAAAGGGCAGGCAGCTAGTGAGAAGGAGGGTGCAGAATGGCAGCTACGGCACCTGTCCCCACCCCTTCTCTCATTCTTTGTCACCATTTCCTTCCTTTACAAGTGCCACATGAAAGCAAAAGGCCCACTGGAACCCCCAACTGGGCATGCAGATGAGTCTCAAATGGGAGTAGTGGCAGAGCTGCAGGAGCTGTGACAGTCCTCCATCTCCTCTCTACTGGCTGGGGTGCAAATGATTGGAATATATACAGCGGCCAGTGGTTAAGAACTTGGGCTGTAGGCCAGGCACACTGGCTCGCGCCTGTAATCCCAACACTTTGAGAGGCCGAGGCGGGTGGATCACCTGAGGTCAGGAGTGTGAGACCAGCCTGGCCAACATGGTGAAACCCCGTCTCTACTAAAAATACAAAAATTAGCCCAGCGTGGTGGTGTGCACCTGTAGTCCCAGTGACTTGGGAGGCTGAGGCATGAGAATCGCTTGAACCCGGGAGGCGGAGATTGCAGCGAGCCAAGATCGCGCCACTGCACTCCAGCCTGGGCAACAGAGCAAGACAGTGTCTCGGAAAAAAAAAAAAAAAAAGAACTTGGGCTCTGGAGAGAGATGGCCAGGTTCTGCTACTCACTGGCTGGGTAACGCTGGGGAAATTAAACTTCTCCGTGCCTCAGTTTCCCCATGTGTAAAACAGACATAAGAATACTACTTACAGGTCTATTGTGAGGACTAAATGAGGGAATGAAGGTCCAGTGCTTAGGCCAGTGTCTGAAAAATCATATTATGTAAATGCTGTCTATTATTATTAAATGCTCCTGAATCAACAGATCTGTTTTTAAATATTCTCTCCACCCACAAAACGATATGCTTACCTGGGGGTTGAGGAAATAAGTAAAAGCATGGAGTATTGAAGATGTAACCTCAGACCACCCAGCACGCTTCCCTGTTCCCCATCAACCTCTCCCTTGGGCTTCCCCAGCCCCATGCCTCCCAACCAAGTCTCAGAAACTCACAAGATTCCTGGGTGCCACCAGCACCCCAGCATGGAATGCGCCCCCTCCCACAGTCATCTCAGAAACCACTGAGACCAGTTCTCACTGGGGACTTTGGAAGGCAGTGGGCCTAGGCGACCTGGAGCCTCCAAAAACACGTGCCTCGCTTCCAACAAGGGCACTGAGGCACAATCCAAAGGCCAGCTCTACAACTTCCACACTCAAACAGCACACACCAAGGCCCAGAATGGTATCGGCACCATCACCAAGGAGGTGTAAACAGAGGGAGGACACAACTCACTCCTCCTCATACAGTGTGACCTGCGTCTCCTGAAAGCACTTTCATCTGTGCACACCAGTGGTACCCATGCAGGAGATGATGCTTCTAAGGCCCCCAAACCGGCCAGCCCCTGTGTTTTCATTCATCCTTCCCTCCCACTGAGGGGCTGCAAACAGAGCTTTGTCTTTAGCCAGTGGCCATGCCAGGATCTTCTAGAAACCCTCATCCTTCCTCTCCCCTCCCAGACACGTGCACGCTGAGATCGAGACCCAGGGAGCCTCCATTCCAGGCTCTCTCCCAGACAGTCAGTTTATGTGATGGCCGTATCCAAACACTCAAAAGCACACCCATTTTCTCAGAACTAAGTGAGAACGGCCACCTGGGACCCAACTCAACAACTCCCGAGCAGGAGCCTCACCCTCCCTGGCCCCGTGGCTGACTGCTGATTCGATTAACAACCATACAGAGGGGGGTTGAAACCCTCACCCCCACTTGTGGTGAAAAGCCTCAGCTTTCAATCACAACTCCTCCATATAGCAAGTTATTTACCTCCACGGAGCCTTGGTTTGTTCACCCATAAACCCGAAACACTACCTCAGACAGTTGTAGAATTAACTGAAATACCTAGAAAAGTACAAGCTGAAGATCTTTTTTTTAAGGCTGGCTGGGAGACCCCATGTGTAAACATAAAACAAATAAAATAAAGCTTTTATATATTTTATTTATTTATTTCGAGACAGCATCTCAAAAGTCTCACTTTGTCACCCAGGTTGGAGTGCAGCAGCGTGATCATGACTCACTGTAGCCTCAACCTCCTGGGTTCTAAGCAATCCTCCCACCTCAGCCTCCTAAGTAGCTGGGACTACAGGTGCACACCACCACGCCTGGCTAATTTTTTTAGTTTTTTGAGGTGACGCGGTCTCACCATGTTGCCCAGGCTGGTCTCAAACTCCTGCGTTCAAGCCATCGGCCTGCCTTGGCCGACCCAAAGTGCTGGGATTCCAGGCATGAGCCACTGCATCCGGTCTTCAGGTAAGGCATATGTTCTCCAGGTTGTGGTGGTCCTCAAGACTCACTGGAGTCACCTGTCAGACTCTGGAAAGCATTGTTTTTTATCCTATTTAGAGCTGTGGTCCAGAGCATGTTAAAACACAGGTAGCTGGGCTCCACTACCGGGCTCTGAGCCAGCAGGTCTGGGGCAGGACCTGGGAATATACAGCTCCATCCAGCGAGTTCCCAGGAGATGCTGATTCTGTTGCCGCTGGTCCAGGGACCACACTTCCAGAAGCCTCACCCTAGAATGTGAAGGCTGGAAAGTGCATTAGAGGTCACCCAGAATGATTCCAAGAGGAGCCAGAATGCACCCGTGCCTCTTGCCTGGTCCAGTCCTGCTGTTGATCTGACTCTCAGCTGTTCCATCTTGAGCCTCAGACACAGGCAGGGCTAAGGGTGAACACCTCAAAACTCTGATCATCGCTCAAACAATCTGTGGCCCCTACTGGTCCTGTTTATTATCTCTTGGTGCCTTTGGGGTCCCCAGGCTGCTGCCTTCAACATCCAGCCACCAGCCCTCACCTAGAGCTTGCTCCCCGCACAAGCGCGGGCTCCATTCTGCCTGTCCAGGAACAGACAGCAGTGGCTGGAGGAATCAAGGCAGGGAGGTTGGAGTCTGAGGCCCACAGGTAAGAGGAGGGGCGCAGCAGAGCCCTGGCACAGCTGATTTGAGGACAAGCCTCTCCATCCTGAGCAGAGCCTGGAGACAGTGGGTTTCCTGGAGGGCGCCCCGGACAGACACACACTGTAGCCAGTGTCCGGACCGCACAATGCACAAAAGGCCAGTGGGGCAGGCAGCCAGGGCCCACTCATGCCAGTACCATCTGGGAGCCCTTGCCAGGCCTCGCAGGGCTGGCTGAAGAAGCTGGACTCTGTCCTGGGGCACAGTCGTGCTCTATTCTTATCTCAAGGGGGAATGTGTGACTCTCCTTCCCGTGAATGGGGGCCCCTGAGGAGGTGGAGTGGGAAACAGAGCCGCCACTGTGCCAGGGCAGGCTCCCCGCGCGGCTCCCAGCTCCAACCAGCCCCTCGTGGCGGGGCCTTGCACAAGCCCTCAACAAGAAAAGGCCAGGCTGAAAAGGTGGACATGGAAATGACCGTCTAGAGCCCAGTGCAAACTGCCCCTCCCTCACTCTGCAAGACTTGAGCCTGTGAGGCCTGACCAGAAACTCACACACTCATTCCCGGGAGGGACCCCATGGGACAGGCTCCTACAGGAAAGTGCAGCCTCCACAACACAGTTCCTCACCGCATCCCAAAGGAAGGAGCCCAGACATCCTAGACACTCCACATGTGCACACACATCGCCACTGGCAGATCGGGGCTCTGGCCTGCCGAGCTCCCACAGCACACCATTTGCAGGTGGCAACAGATCTCATGATTTGCTGGCTCTCTTTTGGCCTGCAAATGCCAGGCTTAGCCAGCGAATGGGGCACTGGGTATTCTCAAGGACTTTAAACTGGTACAACCTTTCTAAAGAGCAGCGTGGGGCCGGGCATGGTGGCTCATGCCTGTAATCGCAGCAGTTTGTGGGGGCTGAGGCGGGTGGATCACCTAAGGTCAGGAGTTCAAGACCAGCC
This sequence comes from Theropithecus gelada, assembly GCF_003255815.1. Taxonomy (NCBI): domain Eukaryota; kingdom Metazoa; phylum Chordata; class Mammalia; order Primates; family Cercopithecidae; genus Theropithecus; species Theropithecus gelada. The sequence continues at coordinate 66,430,912 of NC_037684.1, forward strand.
TGGCCAACAAGGTGAAACCCTGTCTCTGCTAAAAATACAAAAATTAGCTGGGCGTGGTGGTGCACACCTGTAATCCCAGCTACTCAGGAGGCTGAGGCAGGAGAATCACTTGAACCCGGGAGGCGGAGGTTGCCGTGAGCCAAGATGGCGCCATTGCACTCCAGCCTAGGTGACAAGAGCGAAACTCCATCTAAAAAAAAAACAAAAAAACAAAAGAAAACAACAACAACAAAAAACACAGATCAAACAATTGTGTGTATAATATGATCACAAAAGGACAAAATGGAGATTGTTCTTTCTTTCCCAGTTGGATGAAAGAGGGGAGTAAAGGGTGATGGGGAGATGAGGAGGGAGGAGGGTGGGGTGGTGTAGGGAATGAGGCCCAGGTATGACGGGGTCAGTTGTGGGTGGGAGCCACTGGCCACTGGGGGAATTAGACTAAGTCTTGTTTAGCCTTCCTCTGGAAGGACCTTAAAGGATGATTAAAACATCCGGAAAATATTTAGCTAGTAAATCTTTTAGAAGCCCCTCCACCCTGTGTTATTTATATAAACACTTCCCTTCCACTCTTCTCTACCCTCACATACAGCCACCCCAATTCATGTAACAGACTTGGAATCAGCAGAGCCAGAGAGACCTGGACAAGGCTGGCTCCACGTGTGTTCTGACCACCATGGGTGCTGCCCATCTGTGCAATACGAAGCCTGGCCCCCCATCGCAGAGCAGCCCTCTGACCTGTCAGGGACCCACAGCAGGGGTCGGGGGTGGTGGCCACACTATTTGGGTTCCCTGGCCACCAAATCTCCACCAGTGATTGTCCCAGGGACTCAAGGAAGGGGAAGGATTAAACGGGGGAATTGCTTCTCAGACAGGAGAAAGTATTTGCTCTCACCCTGTCTGTTCTCCTGGAACTCCCTGGGGTTCTCAGGGGGAGAAACCCTTAATGAATGGTGTGAGGGGAAGAGACGTCACATGCACATGAATGTGCGCATGGCAAACGCACACACATTCACACACACACTCTCACATACACACACACACACTCACACACACGCACACACACCCACGCTCACACTCACTCTCACACACTCGCACACACATGCACACACACGCACACATGCTCTCACACACACACACTCTCAGTCACACTCTCACGCAGTCACCCACCACACACACTCTCATACTCTCACACTCACCCACACACTCACACACACGTGTAGTTCTCACACTCTCACACCCACACACACACTCTCACACGTTTACTCACACACATGCACTCTCACACTCACGCGCTCACACACACACTCTCACACGCATGCGCACACACTCTCACACACCCACACACAAACACTCTCTCAAAATCTTCCTCCTGTTTCTGAGAAGTCCCCAGAATTCAGCGAAGCCACTCACTTGTTAACAGCCCTCTTTTGAGGGTTAGGAGCCAATCCCAGCGTGCAGCACGGGAAAGAGCCTATGCCCCGGAACCAAGCCGACTCTGACTCTAGTTCCAATGACAGCACAGCAGACAGTTCTGGCTTCAAACCCCAGCTCTGCCACTTAAGCTGTGTGACCTTTCTTAACCTCTCTGGGTCTCTGTTTCTTCCCCTAGAGAGTCCTGGTATCCTTGAAGGGAGATTGCACCAGAGGCTGGGAGTGTAGAAACCTGGGTGTGAGTGCCGGCTGTTTACTGGCCGGAAGGTTGGATCCAGCACGCCGGTCGGTGCTGGCCAGCACCTTACATTGTTTGTTGTTGTTGTTAGTTTAAATCAATTGGCAACATTACACAACTGGGAGAGTGTGGATTTCCAGCTGGCCATGTGTTCCCAATGACCGGCTGATGCTCCCTGCATCTTGAGGCCTAAATCAAGATAGTTTAACCTTCCGTGGCTCTGGACACTGGGTTAACAGGAAGCCCGGGGAAGAAGAAAGCAGTGCTTCCATGAGCCCCTCCTCAAGACGCCCGGTTTCCAGGGGCCCTATGTTGCCCTCTCACTTTTGCACAACCTGCTGTGTAATGATGAACCAAACATGGCCCAGGAGGTGAGTCTGCCAGCTGGGGACAAGCAGGTCCGGCGGCCAGGACTATTGCACACCGGCTCCACGGCCTGGAGGAGACCTGGGCTCAAGTTCCTGTGGGGAACGCTCCATTTTTCTTTGCCCCAGCACCTCATCAAACAGTCCCACCCAGCACCCCTGAACGTAGTACAGCTGTGCACTCACAGAGGGACAGACTCAGGGCTGCAGGACACAATCTTCATGCAAGAATTTTAATTTTAAAGATGCTAATCTCAACCAGGAAAACACCAGACCTTGCGCAGAAAATCCCCCGATTCCAGGGCTCTGATGGAAAGCAGGGGCAGAAGGCCCCCTCCAAGGTTATGAACTGACCCCAGTATCTGTCCCCCTAAACCCCTGAGACTGGGCAAGCCTCAACCGGCCTAAGTGGACTAGGAGAGGAATCTCTGAGTAAATCGAGTAAATCCTGGAATCCTAAGCATCTCCTTGGAAATGCTGATTAAACATCAGAACCTGCGCAAAGATCTGAGCAAATTCCAGGACCACCACTCGGGCCACATAAGCTCTCAATGGAGCACACACACACACACTGAGTCAGACCCCTAAACATCTGGGGCTTAGCTAATCCTCCGCTCTCAGGCGTTCAGCTTGGGTGGACTCCGAGGAGAGGCAGAGCCGGCGAGGGATTCAGTCCAGTTTCCAGGGAGCCCAGCCAGGCCTGGGAGCCAGCGCTCGGCCCTGCCCCGGCTGGGGCCCCCGAGTCACACACGGAGGCCATGCGTGCATCCTCCCCAGCCCACACCAGCAGTTCCGGGGCGGCTCCAGTGCCCAACCCACACATGCGAGGTGGAGGCCACAGCGCTCCAGGATTCCACTCTGTGGTGGAGACTTCGAGAGGAAACCATTTCCTAATCCCCTTCCTAAGTCAAGGCCAAGAAACAACTTGTGGAGAGTCCACAGATGACTGTTCCCTCTGCCTGGCTGTCCCTGCGCTGACCTCCGGCTGCTCCCAGGAGCCATTAGAGGGAGTGGACGGGAGGGATGGATGGGAGACCCACAAACCCACAGCCCGGGCTCCCATACTTGATACAATCAGTTCTGAGTATCAATCCACAGATCACTGAATTCCAAAGCTAGCTGAGGCCAAATGCCTCCCCCTCTTACGCCCTTAACTAGGCCAGAACATAAAACCCTGCATTTCATTACTTATATTTATGCAACAACATTTATTGCCTGTTTTCATTTTCAGTGAAAACTTTAAGTGATTGTTTTTCTTTTTCTTTTTTTTTTTTTTTTTTTTGAGACGGAGTCTCACTCTGTCACCCAGGCTGGAGTGCAGTGGCACGATCTCGGCTCACTGCAAGCTCCGCCTCCCAGGTTCACGCCATTCTCCTGCCTCAGCCTCCCAAGGAGCTGGGATTACAGGCGCCCACCGCCACACCCCGCTAATTTTTTATATTTTTAGTAGAGACGGGGTTTCACTGTGTTCGCCAGGATGGTCTTGATCTCCTGACCTCGTGATCCGCCCGCCTCGGCCTCCCAAAGTGCTGGGATTACAGGCATGAGCCACTGCACCCGGCCTGTTTTTTCTTTGTTCAAATTCCAAACCAAATGATCTTTTAACCTAAACGATCCTGATGGATTTGGTATCTCCCTGTGGGTCAGCAGACAGACATGAGAAGACACTCTCTCACCCTTTGACTTAAATAAATAACACAGGTAAGAGAAGCCTGGAAGACAAAAATGCCAAAAACATTCCCTGCGGGAAAGGACCATCTATTCAACGAACTGCTGCGACGAGAGATAACTTAGACAAGGTAATGGCTTCATAGATATGACACCAAAAGCACAAGGAATCCAAGGAAAAAATTGGTAAACTGGTCTTCATTGAAATTACTAACTTTTGTGTTTCAAAGGACATCATTAAGAAAGTGAAAAGACAAACCACAGAATGGGAGAAAATTTTTGCAAACCAGGTATCTGATAAGGGACTTTTATCTAGAATATATAAAGAACACATACAGCCCAATAATTAAAAGACACTTATAATGTAACTCAATTACAAAATGGGCAAAGGCTCTAAATAGACCTTTCTCTAAAGAAGATAAATGACGCTGGGCGCGGTGGCTCATGCCTGTAATCCCAGCACTTTGGGAGGCCGAGGCAGGTGGATCACGAGGTCAGGAGTTCGAGATCAGCCTGGCCAATATGGTGAAACCCCGTCTCTACTAAAAATACAAAAATTAGCCAGGCATGGTGGCACGAGCCTGTAATCCCAGCTACTTAGGAGGCTGAGGCAGGAGAATCTCTTGAACCCAGGAGGCAGAGGTTGCAGTGAGCCAGGATCATGCCGCTGCACTCTAGCCTGGATGACAGAGCGAGATTCAGCCTCAAAAAAAAAAAAAAGCCATGAACGGTCAATAAGGCATAAGAAAAGACGGGCAGCCAACACCAGTCGTCTTCAGGGAAATGCAAATTAAAACCACAGTGAGATACCACTTCACACCCACTAGAACAGCTATGATTTAAAAAAAAAAAAAAAGATAATAACAAATGTTGTCAAGGACATGGAGGAATTGGAGCCGTCGTACAATCCTGGTGGTGCAGCAGCTTTGGAAAACTGCCTGGCCGTTCTTCAAAAGGTTAAACATAGTTACCAGGTGACCCAGCAATTCCACTCCTGGATATATATCCAAGAAAATTAAAAACACACATCTACCCAAAAACATGTACACAAACGTTCATACCAGGATTCCTCCTAAAGAGCCAAAAAGTAGAAACCACCCAAATGATGCCCAGCAACTGATGAGCAAATAAACAAAACATGATCTATCCATACCAATGAACTATTATTCAGAAATAAAAAGAAATGAAGTCCTAATACATGCTACAAGGAGAAAGAGCCTCAAAAACATTCTGCTAAGTGAAACAAGCCAGACACAAAAGGCCGCATATTGTATCGTTCTATTTATAAGCGATCCCCAGAATAGGCAAATCTATACAGATGGAAATAGATAAGTGGCTGCCTAAGGAAGGCGTGGTTTGGGGGGAACGGAAAGTGACTGCTAATGGGCATGGCGTTTCTTTTTGAGGTGCTGGAAATGTTCTAAAATTGACGATGGTAATGGTTGCACAATTCCATGAATGCACTAAAACCCACTGATTTATACACTTTACAGGGGTGAATTGAATGGTATGCAAATTATAACTCCATAAAGCTGTTACCAAAGAATAAAAGGTATCTTGCGGAGTTTGCTATTACTTCCACACCCAAGCCAAGGCCACAAGTACATTCTGAAACTCCTCCCTGACCCCTCCAGGTTACCCAGAACTTTTCTTCCTCCCCAGCGTGCCTCTTGCCACAGCTATATCTAGGCCTCGAAGAGCAGCGCTTACTTGGTCTCTGTTTACCTGTGATTACTGAGTTTTACTTTCCCACCTAAACTTTATGTTTCTGAACACAGGGAGGCCTGATAATTACAGTCAACACTGTTTGGGTTAGCAATCAGAACATCAAAGTCGCATGTATTCCTGGGCAGGGTGTGGCGGCTCATGCCTGTAATCCCAGCACTTTGGGAGGCCAAGGCAGCTGGATGACTTGAGGTCAGGAGTTTGAGACCAGCCTGGCCAACATGGCAAAACTCTGTCTCTACCAAAAATACAAAAATTAGCCAGGCGTGTGGCACATGCCTGTAATCCCGGCTACTCGGGATCTTGGCTCACTGCCACCTCCACCTCCCGGGTTCAAGCGATTCTCCTGCCTCAGCCTCCCAAGTAGCTGGGACTACAGACGCGTGCCACCACACCCGCCTAATTCTTGTTTTTTTAGTAGAGACGGGTTTCACCATGTTGGCCAGGATGGTCTCGATCTCTTGACCTCGTGATCTGCCTGTCTCGGCCTCCCAAAGTGCTGGGATTACAGGGCGTGAGCCACCGCAGCCCGGCCCACGTCCTCTTTTAATTGCATCTAGATTAAAGGGCAGTTTACACAGAAATGTCTAGGAAAAAGGTGGTAACTTTGGGGTCCTCGGTCAGTGCCACGGAGAGAGGCAGTCATCCCCAGGTGTTGCCATGGCAATGGTAAAATGACCTGGCACCGTGGTGGGTGTGTGTTTGGAAAGCCGCTTCTACCCTGCCTCTGTGTTCGCTAGTCCTCAATTTGGCTGGGTGTCCAAGGCCCACCTCCAGAGTCAAGTCCCACCTTCTACTTCAAAACTAGCTTTCCAGACCCCTGCCATGCTGTCCCCTCTGCCCATTACTCAGACCAGCTCTCCACCAGAAAGTCCAGGGACTGAGCCAGCCCGAGAGATGGCTCTTCGATTAAGGGGGTGAACAGCTATAAATGCCCCCATCACGCTCTGCTGATTTACATCTGTTTAAGTTCCCGATCTCGTCTTTTAACGTTGTTTTTCATGTGTGGTTTCCTGTCTCCACGTGGTGGGAATAAGCCAGCAGAGACGGCACAATGCCTCTTTTTCTTTCCTATCCACCCACAGCTCTGCTAACACCTCTGAGCTCCATGTCCCATAAGCTTACGAGACCCACTGCAGACATCCACAGACCTCCCAACTGGGGGAAGGGGGGTGCCCACCAGCAAAAGGGGGTGTTTTCAATGCTCAGGCCTGAATGCCTATGCTCTGAGAAGGAAATACATTGTCAGCAGAAGATCAAAAGAGAATTCAACTTAGCAGAAAACAGTAGGGGAAGACTTGAGGCTGTCATGTTAGGGAGCAATGAAGACGAGACTTTTCAGAGTTCAGATTTGGGGAGAGAGTTTAAAGAACAAGGACGTGACTTAGCGAGTTGGCCCCACTGAGCAGGGGGGTGGGTTGAGCTGGGTGGGTTGAGCTCAGAACAGCAGCACCAAGGCCCATCTGAAGGGACCAGATACCTCGAAGAAAAACAAATGCCTCCCAAATGTTGTCTCCGTCTTTTACTAATCACAATGTCCCCATGGTGAAGTGTCCTATGACTAATGCAAACTGTAACCGTGTGGCGTGAGGCCAACTTGCTCATCTTCCTTTCCGAACAAGCCTCCCCAGATCCACGGGGAGGCTGGGCAAGTGGGGAGCAGCTTCCTCCAGGTATCAGATCAAACCATGAAATCTGTTTCTAGGTTGGGCCTCGGAACAGAATTTCCCCCTGGGACATCCAAACTCTTTAGTTATTTTTGACATTTAGTCCAGCCAGAGGTTTGGAGAGTTGCTGGGAGTGAGCTCGGGGTTTCTTCCAACTCCACACAACGGTGCTGTGGAAAAGGCAAGCCAGATTTCCCAGACTGCGGAAGGCAGCACGGCTGATGCGTTTTCTTCTCAGAGGAAAAGCCAAGTAGCTGTCCTGAAGATAAGACCTTCAATGCATTGCAAATCCAGACAGCGCCTCCTGCAAAAAGGGACTCAAATCCTCCACATGACACCATGTCCACTATTACCATCCCAGACTGAGTGACCCCTCGGGTCTGTCCATCTGCCTCAATTTAAAACCAGCTTCAACCTATTCTGCATGGGGCAGCCAGGGTGATCCTGCAAGACACAAAGACTGACCGTGTCGCCCACAGCTCATGAGCCTCCAACGGCTTCCCTTCACGCTTAGAAAAAAACAGTGGGAGGGGCACAAACTCCTCCATGATCTGATCCTCTTCGACCTCTTAGACCTCAAATCTGACCAGGCATCGTGACTCACGCCTGTAAAAATCCCAGCTCTCTGGGAGGCCGAGGCAGGAGGATCACTTGAGTCTAGAAGTTCGAGACCAGCCTGGGAAAGATGGCAAAACCCCATCTCTACAAAAATTTAGTCAGGCACGGTGGCGCACACCTGTAGTCCCAGCTACCCAGGAGGCTGAAGTGGGAGAATCACTTGATTCTGGGAGGTAGAGGTTGCACTGAGCTGAGATCGCACCACTGCACTCCAGCCTGGGCAACAGAGCAAGACCCAGCTTAAAAAAAAAAAAAAGGCCGGGCGCGGTGGCTCACGCCTGTAATCCCAGCACTTTGGGAGGCCGAGGCGGGCGGATCACAAGGTGAGGAGATCGAGACCACGGTGAAACCCCGTTTCTACTAAAAATACAAAAAAATTAGCCGGGCGCGGTGGCGGGCGCCTGTAGTCCCAGCTACTCAGGAGGCTGAGGCAGGAGAATGGCGTGAACCCGGGAGGCGGAGCTTGCAGTGAGCCGAGATTGCGCCACTGCACTCCAGCCTGGGCGACAGAGCGAGACTCTGTCTCAAAAAAAAAAAAAAAAAAAAAAAAGAGAGAGAGAGAGACCGCAAATCCTTTCCCTCTCCTACCTGCTCACCCAACTCGAGCTTCGTGGGCATCACTGCCATTCCTTCAGGTCTTTGCACTTGCTGTTCCCTCTGCCTGGAATCTTCTTCCCCAGTTTTCCATATGGCTATTCCCTCTCTCCATTAAGTTCTCTGCTCCAACGTCACCTCAGAGAGGTCTTTTCTGACTACCCCATTTAAATCTCCACAACCTACCTCCCTCTCTATGACCCTCACCCTCACCGCCCCCCGCCCACTTTATCTTCATAGTATGCATTGCTTAGATGACATGTATATGAGCGTTTGTTTCTTGGAATGTAAGCTGCACTACGCAGGGAATTTGTCTACTTCGTAACTGCTGTACTTCCTGTGTCTGGAACAATTCCTGGCACAGAACTTTCCTCTTTTTTTTTTTTTTTTTCTGAGACAGAGTTTCACTCTTGTTGCCTAGGCTGGAGTACAATGGTAGGATCTTGGCTCACTGCAGCTTCCGCCTCTTGGGTTCAAGCAATTCGCCTGTCTCAGCCTCCTACCTAGCTGGGATTACAGGTGTGCGCCACCACACCCAGCTGAATTTTTTGTATTTTTAGTAGAGATGGGTTTTGCCATGTTGGCCAGGCTGGTCTCGAACTCCTGGCCTCAGGTCATCTGCCCAACTTGGCCTCCCAAAGTGCTGGCATTACAGGCGTGAGCCCCGCGCCCAACCACATTGAAGTTTCTTAATAAATATTCGTTGGAAGAAGGGAGGGAGGAAAAGGAAAGAGTTTTTGGTTGACCAAGGTACAGTAAATAAGATCAGGTCCCTTCATTTTATACTTTTTTCAAGTTTGTCTGTTTGTTTGTTTGTTTGTTTGTTTGTTTGTTTGAGACAGAGTCTCACTTCTGTCGCCCAGGCTGGAGTGCAGTGGCGCGATTTCAGCTCAAGCTCCACCTCTCGGGTTCACGCCATTCTCCTGCCTCAGCCTCCCGAGTAGCTGGGATTACAGGCCTGCGCCACACCGCCTGGCTAATTTTTTTCTGGTATTTTTAGTACAGACGGGGTTTCACCGTGTTAGCCAGGATGGTCTCGATCTCCTGACCTCGTGATCCACCCGCCTCGGCCTCCCAAAGTGCTGGGATTACTGGCGTGAGCCACCGCGTACGGCCAAGGTTCTTTTACAGATGTGATGATGGTGCTTAAATAAATGTAAAGGAAGGACTTATTAATTCATGATTATCCTTCCGACTCCCTAGTAAAGAAGGGAGGACATGCATAACTATCACCGTTTTACAGAAAAGGAAATATGAATGTGGGCTATTTGTTAAAGGGAATAATAAAACATACTGGCTTATCCAGGTCAAATTTGAAATTAAAAAACTAGAGGCTGGACGCAGTGGCTCACGCCTGTAATCTCAGCACCTTGGGAGGCCGAGGCAAGTGGACCACGAGGTCAGGAGTTTGAGAACAGCCTGACCAACATTGTGAAACCCTGTCTCTACTAAAAAGTACAAAAAAAATTAGCCGGGCATGGTGGCATGCGCCTGTAATCCCAGCTACTCAGGAGGCTGAGGCAGGAGAATCACTTGAACCCAGGAGGTGGAGGTTGCAGTGAGCCGAGATCGTGCCACTGCACTCCAATGTGGGCAACACAGAGAGACTCTGTCTCAAAAAAAAAAAAAACCAAACCTAGAACTAGAATCGAGGTTTCCAGGCACTCTACTCTGTCCTATGCTCTTTCCATCTAGTGACCATGGATTTCAATATTCTCTCCTGCTAGAAAGTCTATTCATATTGTTAATCATATTAATATTTCAAAAATGAAAAAAAATATGATCATCTTGAGAGATGCTGACAAGACATCATTTGATAAAATCCCACATCCATTTGTGCCTTTAAAAATACCTCTTCTTGGCCGGGCGTGGTGGCTCGCGCCTGTAATCCTAGCACTTTGGGAGGCCGAGGCGGGCGGATCACCAGAGTTCGGGAGTTCGAGTCCAGCCTGACCAACATGGAGAAACCCTGTCTTTACTAAAAATACAAAATTGGCCGTGTGTGGTGTCACATGCCTATAATCCCAGGTACTAGGGAGGCTGAGGCAGGAGAATCGCTTGAACCTGGGCGGCGGAGGTTGTGGTGAGCCAAGATGGTGCCATTGCACTCCAGCCCGGGCAACAAGAGTGAAACTCCATCTCAAAAAAAAAAAAAAAAAAAAACCTCTTCTTGGTATTAGCGCCAGCCTAGTTTTATATTCTCCAGGAAGACACTGAAAAACAGACATAAAAAGGACATTAAAATGCTAAATAGAAAATATAAATGCTATCTAAAATCAACAGCCAGTATTGGAGTTACGAGGAAACTCCAGAGGAATTTCCACTAAACACAGGAACACAGCTATTTATTAGCAACATTCTGGAACGATGTATCATCTATAACCAATTTTAAAACATAACTAAATTTCATTCACAATAACAAGAAGAAATTATCAACATCCTAAGAATGAACCTAACACAAGGAATATACAAGCCCTATGTGATGAAACCATTTGTCCAGGGGACAGAGTCAAACTTAATTATGTAGAGATATTATGTTCCTGGTTAGTATCAAGAACTGTGAAAGGTCTGAGATTCCTTACCCCAGGAGCAAAGTGAGATACTCAACATTCTTAATTCCATTTAATCTAATTAATAACTCTGCAAAGAGGGCATTTTGCAGAGTTATTATTCCCCACTAATGAAGAGGCACAGATCAGATAATTTCCCACAGCAAAGAAGTCAGGATTACAATTTAAATAGTTCTGACGCCCAAGCCTGCTGTCTTCCTACCAGCTCACTCAATCTTCTAGCAATGTGATGGCTTTCTACTGTGTCAGCATGGCTAGACTGAACTTCAGTTCCCAGAATTCCTTTCCTTACACATTCTGCTTAGGGTAGACACAGGAAGATTTCTGGGAAATGTGGTGGGGGAAAGGGAAGAAGTAGAGACTATGTAACTCACACCCACTGTTGCTGATCTGCTGACTTGCCTCACTGGTGTGAAGCAGTGGCTAGGCCCACAACTGCTCTACCCTCTCCTGGAGCTTTTGTCAAATTATCCAACTCCTGAGCCAGGATACACTGGTTAGCTCCACGACAAAGGGCCCCAGATTCTGCAGGATACCCACACTATCAAAGTCAAAGACAATTTTATTCCATCCTTGTGGGGTTCCAGCTCATGCCCACAGGTTCTAGCCTGCTCATGATCTTCTCAACTTCACCTTTCCTGTAGACTTCAAGCTCCAGCATCAGACATGGAAACGACAGCCCAACAGAAACTACTTAGCCAGCCCCACAACGGCATAAGACTAACATTCTGTAAAAACTCTCTCTTAAAATGCAGGGGCTGGACATGGTGGCTCACACCTGCAATCTCAGCACTTTAGGAGGCCAAGGCAGGAGGACTGTGTGTGCCTAGGAGTACAAGAGCAGCTTGTGCAACATAGGGAAACCCTGTCTCTATAAAGAATTTAAAAATTTGCCAGGCATGGTGGTGCATGCCTGTGGATTCAGCTACCTGGGAGGCTGTGGTGGGAAGATCATTTGAGTCCAGGAGGTCGAGGCTGCAGTGAGCCATGATTGCCACTGCACTCCAGCCTGGGTGACAGGGCGAGACCCTGTCTCAAAAATAAGTCAATATATAAAAATGTGTATCTCTGCATTTGTGTGTGTGTACCTGTGTGTCTATGTCTGTGTGTTTGTGTGTATACATGTGTGTCTGTGGCTATGTGTGCGTATGTCTACATTGCTAGTGTTATGTGTCTATGTCTGCACGTGTGTCTGTGTACATGAATATGTCTACATCTATGTCTATGTGTGTTTCTCCTACTCATTCTGCTTCTCCATGAGAACCCTGACTGACACAGCTAATTGCTCCTCACCGTGAGTCCACAGGACAGGTGATCATGAAGTGGCAGTGTCCCTAGAGAAGGTAGAGATGGAATGCTGAAGGCTGGGGTAGTGGAAACAGTGGAGACTCAGTCTGCTACTCTGCCCCTCTATGCTAACAGATGAAAACAAAAAGAGTCACTTCTATGTGCATAACATTGCAGACACAAATGCTAAAGAGGAAGGGTCCTGCACTGGCCACTGTGCCTCAATGGCTCCCCCAAAGCAGAGAGTGGAGACACAGAGGGGTCTCCGTCAATACTGCCAGCTGCTAGGCTGGCCCCACCCTGGTCTGCACCCAGCTCTGCCCCTCTGACAGCCACAGAAAGGTTGCTTCTAGGGACCCAGGGAAGTGGCTCCAGGACCCTGCCCCTGACTCACTTCTGGAATTTCCTGCCTCAGGGAGCTGCTCACAGACCACATCAAGGGGACATTAAAGTCACTGCTTGGGGGCTGGGCGCGGTGACTCACGCCTGTAATCCCAGCACTTTGGGAGGCCGAGGCGGGCGGATCACGAGGTCAGGAGATCGAGACCATCCTAACATGGTAAAACCTGTCTCTACTAAAAATACAAAAAAATTAGCCGGGTGTGGTGACGGGCACCTGTAGTCCCAGCTACTCGGGAGGCTGAGGCAGGAGAATGGCGTGAACCCGGGAGACGGAGCTTGCAGTGAGCCGAGACAGCGTCACTGCACTCCAGCCTGCGCGACAGAGCGAGACTCTGTCAAAAAAAAAAAAAAAAAAAGCCACTGCTTGAATGAGTGCCTGGGCACCCCTGAATAGACACCCAGATTCCCAGGGTAGACAGATCCAAGTCCCACTAAGACCAGGAGCTCTGAGTTACTGCCCTCCACAGAGCCCAGCTCCAAAGAGGGAGGAGAGGTAGTTACCTAAAACGTGCAGGCCCAACAAGGCGGCAACAAGGCCAAAGCCCTGGAATCACAGACTCCAGGTCACATTCCAGCTCTGCTAGACACTAACATAAACGGCCTCAGGCAAGTTCTGGTACCTCTCTATGCCTTGAATTCCCCACCTTTAAAATGTGTATGATAGATACCGTGTAACACAACACTGTGGCGACAGTTAAACTTTTACATTTCCTTTAAAAATAAAGTATAATAAATGTTATTTTTGTTAAGATTAACACTTTTCAGAATAAGTCTGTCAACCTCATGCTGATGAGTCAGTAGGTACTGCCTAAAAAGTTGAGGATGGCGTATATTAAAAAGTTACATAGCAGGCCGGGCGCAATGGCTCACGCCTGTAATCCCAGCACTGAGGCCAAGGCGGGCAGATCATGAGCTCAGGAGTTCGAGACCAGCCTGGCCAACATGGTGAAACCTGTCTCCACTAAAAAATACAAAGATTAGCCAGGTGTAGTGGTGGTGGCTGTAATCCCAGCTACTGGGGAGGCTGAGGCAGAAGAATCGCTTGAACCCAGGAGGCAGAGGTTGCAGTGAGCCGAGATCACGCCACTGCACTCCAGTCTGGGGGACAGAGCAAGATTCCCTGTGGGCAGTGGCAGTGGGACGGGGAGTAGGGGGATGGGCAGGAGTGACGGGGGGCCACAGTGGGAGTGGGGCAGGGAAGTTACAAGGTAGTTACAAAGATTACCAGAACTAAAACATTCCAGCCTGGATGACAAAGCAAGACTCCCTCTGAGAAGGAATTAAAAAAAAAAAAGTTCCATAGTAGTTACAAAGATAACTACCAGAACTAAAAGCAGATTGTAAATCTTTCAAATTATTGGAAGAATGCAACACACAAAGTCAATGAAACTGATCATATGGTAAATAACATATAATTAAAGGTTTTGTTTGTTTGCTTTTGAGACAGAGTCTCGCTCTGTTGACCAGGCTGGAGCGCAGTGGCAAGATCTTGGCTCACTGCAACCTCTGCCTCCCAGGTTCAAGCAATTCTCTGGCCTCAGCCTCCCAAGTAGCTGGGCTACAGGAGCACACCACCACTACCAGCTCATTTTCGTATTTTTAGTGGAGATGGGGTTTCACCATGTTGGCCAGGACCTCAGGTGATCCGACTGCCTTGGCCTCCCAAAGTCCTGGTATTACAGGCATGAGCCACCGTGCCCGGTTTAAAGTTTAAAAACAGAAAACAACATAAAATGACAGAACCAAAACCAATCATAATTCTTATAGAAAGAGATTCTGAGGTATCCCCAATATATTTCAAACTTAGACAGTTTTTTAATTGGTTGCAACCTTGATCCACCCAAACAGTTCTATATGAAGGTGCAGGCTGAACTCACAGGGGTTCAGACATCAACAACAGGGAGTGTGTCATGAACTTGAACTGTGTCCTCCCAATCAAAAAAAAAAAAAAAGTCTGGCCTGTAATCCCAGTACTTTGGGAGGCCAAGGTGGCCGGATAACCTGAGGTCAGGAGTTCGAGACCAGCCTGACCAACATGGCAAAACCCTGTCTCTACTAAAAATACAAAAAAAAAAAAAAAAAAAAATTAGCCAGGCATGATAGTGGGTGCCTGTAATCCCAGCTACCTAGGAAGCTGAGGCGGGAGAATCACTTGAACCCAGGAGGCGGAGGTTTCAGTGAGCTGAGATTGCGCCACTGCATTCCAGCCTGGGCAACAGAGACAGACTCTGTCTCAGGAAAGAAAAAAAAAAAATCTGTAAGTTGAAGTCTTAACCCCTAGTAACTCTGGATGTGACTATAATTGGAGATAGGCGGCCGGGTGTGGTGGTTCACACCTGTAATCCCAGCACTTTGGGAGGCAGAGGCAGGTGGATCACCTGAGGTCAGGAGTTCAAGACCAGCCTGGCCAACATGGTGAAACCCCATCTCTACTAAAAATACAAAAACTTAGCTGGGTATGGTGGCGTGCCCCCTGTAATCCCAGCTACTCGGGAGGCTGAGGCAGGAGAATCGGCTGAACCCGGGAGGCAGAGGTTGCAGTGAGCCGAGATCATGCCATTGTACTCCAGCCTGGGCAACAAGAGCAAAATTCTGTCTCAAAAAAAAAAAAAAATTGGATATAAACGTTAAAATGGGGTCATGAGAGTAGACCTAATCCAACATGCCTGGTGTCCTTGTAAGAAGAGGAAATTAGGATACAGGCTACACACAGGTACAGAGGGACGACCACGTGAGGACACATGGAGAAAAAAAGCCAAGGAGAGCGACCTCAGAGGAAACCAACCTGTTTACACTTACGATCTTGGACTTGTAGTCTCTAGAATTGCAAGAAAATAGATTCTGTTGTTTAAGCCCCACAATCCATGGCACTTTGTTAAGGTGGCCCTAGCAAACTCACACATGTCTGTTGGGTTGCATGGGCAAGGAGGGTGTCACAGTTAGTGCCAAGCAGGTGAGCATGCTGGAAAATGGATTTAAGGTAGACCCGTCCCCACCCTCTCCCCACCTAGCCTAGAGCCTCAGAGCTATTGGCAGAAAGAGCTGAGAACAGTCAGAGCTCTGCCAGGCAGTGGGCTCCACACTCCAGCAGCTTGGAATAGGGGACAGGGGACTCAGAGTGGCAGGAAAGCAAGGCCTGCTGGCAAGATGTGACTGCAGGAGACTCCAGTAGCTCAAGGACTGCAGGGTACAGAGGAGGCTGGTGACTGGTTCCCCCTTGGGGTCCTGTTCAAAGCTGGGGACTTTGCAGCTATGCCCACCTGCATGCTTCACTTTCCCTAAAACAGAGCCAGGTGTATGTTCTGACCATGGCTGCCAAAAGATGCCCAGGAGGACAGGTGAGCCTCTGCTTCTCATGGGCAGTATCGGGCCAGTAATATTATCCCAAAGTGAGGCATTTTGGGGCCTTTGAATTCTATCAAAGTTATAAGATCAACCCAAAATGAGTGGCCAATCTCAGCAGATCCCCAATATCAGGTAAGAAAGGATCTGGTAAATTACTATGCAAATCCTTTTCTGTGGATGTTACATTTCTTTTTTTTTTTTTTTTTTTTTTTTCCTTTTGAGACAGAGATGCTCTGTCGTCCAGGCTGGAGTACAGTGGCGCAATCACGGCTCGCTGCAGCCTTGACCTCCAGGGCTCAAGCAATCCTCCCACCTCAGCCCCCTAAGTAGCTGGGACCACAAGCATCCACCAGCATGCCCAGATAATTTTGTAAAACATTTTATCCAGAGATAGGGTCTTGCTATGCTGCCCAGGCTGGTCTTGAACTCCTGGGCTCAAGCAATCCTCCCGCCTCGGCCTCCCACAGCACTGGGATTA
This sequence comes from Theropithecus gelada, assembly GCF_003255815.1. Lineage (NCBI taxonomy): Eukaryota > Metazoa > Chordata > Mammalia > Primates > Cercopithecidae > Theropithecus > Theropithecus gelada. The sequence continues at coordinate 66,447,300 of NC_037684.1, forward strand.
CAGGCACGAGCCACTGCGCCTGGCCAGTTGTTACATTTCTAAGAAAATGTCTATTATGTCTTTAAGCTAGATAAGAACTGCATGGCAGGTACAACAGGCCAGATCAATAGTTCCTGCCCGTCTCTGACTAGAACCTTCTAGAAACCAAACCATAATCAGAGACAGGCAACTGGATGAGGAAGGAGGGACCAATACATGACAGAAGGAGTCAGTAGGTTCCAAACGGTGGCTGGGCCATGGTGCAGGGAAGGCTGCCACCCCCCAGGCAGAGAGGAGAAGACCAACAGAAATCCACAATCCCACATCGGCAGACAGGCTGGCTCAGCTCAGGGCTGCAGACGCCCTGGTGTCTGGGGCTGACAGCCAGCAGCACTGGGGCAGGTACTGCTAAGGGAAAGAACCACAGAGACGCTTGCATTCAATGCTCAAGTGCACATCAAAAGGAAAGAAAACGCTCTCTGTATATCAGAGAAGCACTGGGGAAAGTACACAGCAAGAACAATGGAACTTCAGGATTCCTCTGGAGCAAGTCATGCCTGGGTGAATCTAAAGAAAAGGTGACTGGGGGAAGCTCAGGCAGTGTGTAAGACCAGAAGAGCTCCCCAGGCTCACTGTCAGAAAGGTCAGCTCAGGGAAGGAGGCGGTAGAGGCTTGGATGAAACCTTACGAGGCCATAGAACCAGGCCCTGGTGGCCTGTCCTGGGCGGCACTGAGGATAAACAGCACTCAGGGCCCCCAGGACCAAGTTCTGAGTTCCTGCAGTGGCAGCAGCCCGATCTGTGCTCCAATCCTGGCATGGGTTCGGGGGGCATTGGCAGTTCTGCTATTTCTGCCAGGGATACAACCACACCTGTTGCTGAATGGACAGTATAGCTGGGCCAGGAAGGGGAAGTGGGTTTTAGTGGTCAGGACGGATGGCCCAGGAGTTAACGGAGGGAGGGGGTCTTTGGGAAGGGGGAAACAGCAATATATTCTAAGAGCCCCCCGCCAGAAATAAGGGACACCTCCCAGCTCTCAAAGGGCAGTAGCCCTAGAGTTCAATGAAGTGGAATGGCTCATTATTTTGTTTTTGTGGGAGCAAGAACAACCATCACAACAATGAGAACTTGCCCCTGTAGTCCCAAAGCCAAGATTTTCCGGGGAGTTGTTCCAGAGGGCGAGGCCCAGGCCGTCTGAACCAGCAGACCCTTGTCGTGGATCAGGTCCTGCTCTGATGGACCTTGGGAGAATGGTGGCTACAGAGGACAGATCCAGAAACGGCATCCACACACATGCAAGGAAGGCAGAGGAGGCATCTGGTACCCCCCAAACTCAGGGGTAAAACTGCCCACATCGAGCACCAAGGTACCCTGAACTTCCACAGAACCAAGTTAGATCATCCCAGAACTTTGAGGCATCTGGGCCCAAAACTAGTATTAAATGAAAGGCATGGATAAGAAATGGAATGTTTTCACCTTTTATAGTCCAGTGTGCCCAACCAGCCCATCAAACCCACCTGCTTCCAGGGACAACCCTAGAGAAGATATCTCAAAGACAGCCCTGGAGAGCAAGTCCTGGCCAAGTTTTCCCAATGATGACTGCATTTCACATCCTTCTTTACAAAGCAAAGCTCCCTGAAGAGTCAGGGAGTGAATCCTCTGGAGCCTCGCCACTTGGTATGAACCACAGACCAGCAGCACCAGAATCACCTGGGAACTTGCCAGAAGTACGGTTGCTCAAGCCTCACTCCAAACCTACTGAACCAGCAGCTCTGGGAGGAGGCCCAGCAATTGGGGTTTAAACACCCTCTCCAGGAGACTGTGGTGCTCACTCAGCTTGGATGCTTACAAAACTGACCACCTCAGTATGAAACAGGCTAAACCATGCTCAACGGTTAACAGCTTAAAGATCTCTGTCTTCCTATAGTTACACAATAGAAATTCCTTCATTGAGGACCTACTCTCTCTGAATCTGTGCTCCTGTGGGCATTCGAAATTGAGATTTACCTATTAAGTCAAGAAGTACAGTAAGCAAGAAAGAAGCCAAAAGCCATCTTCAAATGCTTAGTCACCTGGTTTGCTGTTTTTTAAAAATACGTTAATTACAAAATACTGATCCATACCTACTCAATTAGCTTTTAAGCACTGTAAAGTACTTTGTTCATCATACTTGCACATATTCCACTGTGTGTCTGGTTTGTGGCTTTTGAATAAACAAATAGGTGTTTTCACACTTCCAGGCAAAGCCGGCAGTGGGGCTTGCATAGGGGCAGAGGGTGGCATGTATGTGTCTATGTGTTTAATCACAGCGAAATATAATACACAATTGCCTCTCTGAAATTTACAAAAACTCTCAGACAACCTCAATTAAGCTGATTTCTAAAACACGCAGACAAAAGGAAAACATCCCCAAAGTTTCTGTGAATGGTTTTCGAGCCCACAGCTGAGCTTCTCCACCAGAATTTACTAGCTACTTAAAATAACAGGAACATCCCAATATTGCCTCTTACAGCTCAAAAGTAAGGCTTTTAGATCAGCCAAGGGGGCTAAGAAACCTCACATGCATGAACACAGAAAATACACTTGTAAAAATATACTGGGCAAGAGGGCTTGTACACACGTGTTGGGATCAGGGGTACACACAGCATTCCTCTCTCTCATGCCAAAGATCCAACTACGAGGTTTATCAAAGCTTCCCAAAGTCAAGTTCAAACTCTATTAATGTGACTCTCGGGGGAAAAAATCAGAGTACCTTTATCTAGATTTTAAAACTGTGTGAACACTGCCAGGAGCTCACAATAAAAAGAGTAAAGAACACCAAGTCAAAAGGTCTGAATGCCAAGTCTGTCTTTTACTAACTGCCACTTGCTAACCTGGCTGCAAATCACAAATTCTGAGCCTCCCATGTCCCCAGCTGAAAAATCGAGACGATGGAAATAGTAACTGCTTGTTGGAGCTCATGGAGCCGCTGTGAGAGCTGATCCTATATCTCATGTGAGAGCACCTGAAAAATCATAAAGCACACATAAACATTAATTATTGGCCAGCACAGGCATTTTTGATTTAGGAGCTTGAGAAAGAGGGAGTCAAAAAAAAAAAAAAAAAAAAAAAACACCGTTTTTTTTTGCATTTTTAAGTTTCTTGGTTGTGTTCTGGTGTTGGAGGTTATTTTCATGGGGTGAAAAGCTGCCTCATTGGTTTGGGTTAACCTAGACCCTTCTCCGCCTGCATCCCTTGGATAACCGTTTACTGCTGGTTAAGAATCCTCTCTCAGTTGAGAGCCGCACGCGGTGGCTCAAGCCTGCAATCCCAGCACTTTCGGAGGCTGAGGCAGGTGGATCACGAGGTCAGGAGATTGAGACTAGCGTGGCCAATATGGTGAAACCCCATCTCTACTAAAATTACAAAAAAAAAAAATTAGCCGGGTGTGGTGGTGTGTGCCTGTAGTCCCAACTACTCTGGAGGCTGATACAGGAGAATTACTCGAACGTGGGAGGCAGAGGTTGCAGTGAGCCGAGATTGCACCACTGCACTCCAGCCTGGGCAACAGAGCGAGACTCAAAAAAAAAAAAAAAAAAAAGGGCTGGGCTTGGTGGCTCATGCCTGTAATCCCAGAGTTCTGGGAGGCCGAGGCAGGCAGATCATGAGGTCAGGAGATCAAGACCATCCTGGCTAACACGGTGAAACCCCATCTCTACTAAAAATACAAAAATTAGCCAGGCGTGGTGGTGGGTGCCCGTAGGCCCAGCTACTCGGGAGGCTGAAGCAGGAGAACAGCGTGAACCCGGGAGGCAGAGCTTGCAGTGAGCCGAGATGGCGCCACTGTACTCCAGCCTGGGTGACAGAGCGAGACTCCGTCTCAAAAAAAAATTTTAAAAAAAGAATCCTCTCTTGAACAGAACAGTATCAGGTCATCTGGATGGTGAATAAATGATGGAGAACCCTGGCCCATATGATCCAATAAACCATGGGCCTGTTCCAGAAGGTTGCTGCAAGGCATGTCAGCCTAAATAGAAGAGGATCCATTTTTGTTCATATTTATTTATTTTATTTTGAAACAGAGTCTTACTCTGTCACCCAGGCTGGAGTGCAGTGATGTGATCTCAGCTCACTTTAACCTTCGTCTCCTGGGTTCAAGCGATTCTGCTGCCTGAGCTTCCTGAGTAGCTGAAATTACAGGTGCCCACCACCATGCCCAACTAATTTTTGTATTTTTAGTACAGACAGGGTTTTGCCACATTGGCCAGGCTGGTATCAAACTCCTGACCTCAGTTGATCCACCCGCCTCGGCCTCCCAAAGTGCTGGGATTACAGATGTGAGCCTCCGCACCAGCCCCATTTTGAAATACGTAACATATCTCACCTTATAGAATTTTAGGATACTGCAGCCGAAGAACACAAAAACCAACTTATATTTTTGCGACTTTCCATCAGTTCCGTCTGAGGATTAGAGGTGGAAGAGAGGTAGAAACAGTTTGGCAGTTCCTAAAAAAGTTAAGCACAGAGTCCCCACATGATCCAGTAATTCTACTCCTAGGTAGAGACCCAAGAGAACTGAAAACATGTCCCACCAAAAAAAACTTGTACACCAATGTTCGTCACAGCATTATTCACAATAGCTAGAAAGTATAACCAATTCACATGTCCATCCACTGATGGACAGATAAAATGTGGCATGTCGGGATGATGGAATATTATACAGCCATGAAAAGGAATGAAGTGCTGATGCATGTTACAATACAGATAAACCTCAAAAACATTACACTAAGTGAAATAAGCCAGACACAAAAGGCCAGATATTGTGTAATATTATTCTGTTTCTATGAAATGCCTAGAATAGGCAAATCCACAGAGATAGAAATCAATTAGTGGTTGTTCGGGGTAAGGGGAGCGGTGAATGGGGAGTGACGGCTAACAGGGAAGGGGTTTCTTTCTGAGGTGATGGAAGTGTTCTGCAGTTAGTGAATATACTAGAATACTACACAGTGAATATACAATAAACCACTGAACTATATACTGCAGAGGGCTGAGTTTTATGTTATGTGAATAGTATCTCAATAAAGAAAAAAATATTAACTATTTTTTAAAGACCTAGAAATAGTGGTTAACCAACTAATCAGGAATTAAAAGGGCAGCATACTAGGCAATGACTAATTCACCAGCTCCCAAGAGGAAGTGTGGTTGTGACATTTACGTTGATTTCATCTGACCTCCAACCTCAAAGCCCAGGCACTCTCTTGCACACTTCAACTTTCCGTTTTCCTTTCTCCCTTCCACCCATTCCCCTTTGACTCTTTCCTTTTCTTCCTCTCCTTTTCTTCTCTTTCTTTCTCTCTCTTAACTGGTTAAGTACACACACACACAAAAGTGAAGGTAGTGGGCCTTTGAAATGTAACTTTTCTCCTTGCCTATAGCAGTTGTTGAATGAACACCTATAAGAGGCAGCAAACTGGAGTCATCTGGACTCGGTAATGAGGCTGTTACTTTTTTTTTTTTTTTTTTTTTTTTTTTTGAGACAGGGTCTCAGTCTCTTGTCCAGACTGGAGTGCAGTGGCACGATCTCGGCTCACCACAACCTCTGCCTCCCAGGCTCAAGCAATTCTCCTGCCTCAGACTCCCAAGTAGCTGGGATTACAGGCACGCATCACTAACGCCCAGCTAATTTTTGTGTTTTTAGTAGAGACGGGGTGTCACCATGTTGGCCAGGCTGGTCTCGAACTCCTGACCTTAAATGATCCACCCAACCTCGGCCTCCCAAACTGCTGGAATTACAGGCATGAGCCACCGTGCCTCGCCAAGGCTGTTAAATTTCATTCAATCCAGGTATCATTATGGTGTGACCACGAGTGAGCAAGTCACTGTACTTCTGTGCCTCAGTTTCCCCACCTGTTAAATGGGGACAACAGTAGAACCTAACGCATGAAGTTGTTGTTAGTATTAAAAAGAATAGAACAATGCTTGACACCCAGCAAGTGCTCTATAAAAAAGCAGAAGGCTGTGAACTGAGGCTGGTTCTGAGGTTCCCTGGACCTGACTTAAAAGCGTATTTCCAGATGTGAGACTTCTTCTTTTTTTAAGTTTGGTTATTTTTTTTTCTAGAGATGGGGTCTTACTATGTTGCCCAAGCTGATGTCAAACTCCTGGGCTCAAGTGGTTCTCCTGCCTCAGCCCTGCTAGTAGCTGGGGCTATAGGCACAGGTCAACGTACCAAGTTGAAGGGTTTTTGTTTGTTTTTTTGCTTTTTTTAAAAATACTTGTCACTGATGAAGCTCAGATGAAGCCTCTTTTAAGTATTGTTTTCTAACAAAACTGTCACATGTTCATTTTTCTTGGTGATATTTTATCTTGTTATTAAATATTATTCTACATCATTTAATGGCAGCATTTAATGTGATTATAAGAAGAGTCTATCATCTATCTACCCACCTACCTACCATCTATCTATTTATTTACAGATAGGGTCTCACTCTGTCATCCAGGCTGGAGTGCAATGGCATGATCATGGCTCACTGCAGCCTTGACATCCTTGGCTCAGGTGAGTCTCCCACCTAAGCCTCCTAAATAGGCAGGACTACAGGTGTACACCACCATGCCCAGCTACTTTTTTAAAATTTTTTACAGAGAAAGCGTTTCCCTAATGTCGCCCAAGCTGGTCTTGAACTCCTGGCTTCAAGCACTCCTCCTGCCTCGGCCTCCCAAAGTGCTAGGATTACAAGCACGAGCTACCATAACCCAACCTAAATAGAGTTTTCCAGTTTTGACTTTTACTTCTGACACCCTTTCTCTTTCCCTTTGTTAATGGAAGAAGAGAATCACTGCTGCGTTCCAAAATGGAAGGAAAGGAGAGCCAGGACTTTCAGTTGCCAGTGGCAGAAATCCAATCCACAAGTTTAAACCAACAGAAAGGAGGATTTATCAGCATGTATCACTGAAATTCAGTGATGCCCGGTTCCAGGGACTCACACAATGTCAACAGGACATCTTCTCTCATGCCGGTAGGTGAACTCTGCCCCAACTAGGGAGCCACTGGTAACTTCCTCCCAGCTTAGCAACCTATCTTGGTTGACAAGCCCCACCAAAGTCACATGGCAGGGTGACAATAGGGGACGTTCCCCGAAAAGATGGGAGATAGAACATTATGATAGGCAGATCAAAACAGAAGCTGTAGCAATCCACTTTAGACAGCAATCAACCCGCCAAGAGCATCTCACTGAGAAACGATTATGTGCTCAGCACCACCTAAGGCATGCAGGTGGAACACAGAAGGATTAATCACAATACTTGGACTTTGTAAAGCGTCACTTCCCAGTGGAGAATGGACGGCACATGCATTAGCTCTTAACCCTTACAGTTCCCAGTACTGAGCTTAATTTCACACATGACAAAAGGAGACCCACCTAGACTCAGTGACCCATTTAAGGTCACACAGCCAAGATGTGACTCCAAATAGACATTCCCTCAGTCCAGTGTCTCGTGCACTGCTGCAATGTGCAAGCGGCCATATTAAACACGACAGTGGAGCGCAAGATGGCAGACGAGGAGACCCGGCCTTCACAGCCTCTCTGTCTTAACATAAATGCTCCAATCTGTCAATTCAGGGTGGCATGGGCAGGTGCCACTTAGGTGCCTCCTCCCAAGGAAGACAAGGCCCTGAGAGCTGAAGCTCAGCAAGAGTTTCCAGAGGAGGACTTTGCAGGATGCAGGGAGATGGTGAGGAGGGCCAGACAGGTCACGCCAGGGTAGGCCATTTCTTATACTTCTTCAGAAATCAATGAGAAACCTGGCCCGGCATGATGGCTCACACCTGTAATCCAAGCACTTTGGAGGCCAAGACATGTGGATCACCTGAGGTCAGGAGTTCGAGACGAGCCTGACCAACATGGTAAAACCCCATCCCTGCTAAAAATACCAAAAAAAAAAAAAAAAAATAGCTGGGTGTAGTGGCTGGCACCTGTAATCCCAGCTACTCAGGATGCTGAGGCAGAAGAATTGCTTGAACCCAGGAGGAGGCGTTTGCAGTGAGCCAACATCATGCCATTACACTCCAGCCTGGGCAACAGAGCAAGATTCCATCTTAAAAAAAAAAAACACTGGGCACGGTGGCTCACGCCTATAATCCCAGCACTTTGGGAGGCCGAGGCGGGCGGATCACAAAGTCAGGAATTCGAGACTAGCCTGGCCAATATAGTGAAACCATGTCTCTACTAAAAATACAAAAATTAGTTGGGTGTGGTGGCAGGTGCCTGTAATCCTTGCTTGGGAGGCTGAGGCAGGAGACCTGCTTGTACCCAGGGGGAAGAGGTTGCAGTGAGCCGAGATCGTGCCATTGCACTCCAGCCTGGGTGACAGAGTGAGACTCTGACTCAAAAAATAAAAGGAAATCAATGAGAAACCTGAATCCTGACTGGCTGGAACAGAGGAACCCAAAAGAAATGAGTAGAAGAACAAAATAATAATGTTTTTAAAATTATCATCATTCTTTTAAATTATTTACATGTACTAAATCATTCATTTACTTTTCCTGTTTTATGAACTAAGTCCCCCTATCATGCCCATTTTACAGATGAGGAAACTGATGCACCAAAAGGTTTGAGCAGCTTCCTGCAGGTCAGAGTGACTGAGCAGGCCAGGCGAATAGGTGGTTCATGCTTATAACCCCAGCATTTTGGGAGGCCAAGATGGGAGGATCACTTGAGGCCTGGAGTCCAAGACCAGCCTGGGCAACACAGAGAGACGCATTTCTACAAAAACAGCAATTTTAAAATGTAATTTAGCTGGGTGTGGTGGTACGCACCTGTAGTCTCAGCTACTTGGAAGGCTGAGGCAGGAGGACTGCTTGAGCTCAGGAGTTTGAGGTTATAAACACAATAATAATGTAATCTAGGTCTATAATTCCAAATAATTTCATCATGGGACATGGTAGAGAAAAGATAAAAAGGAAAATAAAAATATGCTGAGACTCTTGCCTTTTTGGCAAATAGAATATAAATGCTGGTTAACTGTAGTCTTTGGTTAAAATATATATTAAAATATACATATTAAAAATTCACACAGGCCAGGCTGGGTCTGATGGCTCATGCTTGTAATCCAGACAGTTTGGGAGGCCGAGGCAGGAGAATCGCATGAGCTCAGGAGTTTAAGACCAGCCTGGGCAGCAAAGAGAGTCCCTGTCTCTACAAAAAATAAAATTTAAAAATTAGCCAGGCATAGTAGCACACATCTGAAGTCTCAGCTACTCAGGAGGCCGAGGTGGGACGATCACTTCAACCCAGGAGGTCGAGACTGCAGTTAGCAGTGATCACACCACTGCACTCCAGCTTCGACGACAGGGCGAGGCCCTGACTCAAGGAAAAAAAAAAAAATTCACAGGCCAGGTAGAGTGGCCGATGCTTGCAATCCCATCACTTTGGGAGGCTGAGGCCAGAGGATCACTTGAGGCCAGGAGTTCGAGACCAGCCTGGGCAGTATAGTGAGACCGCCGCCCACCCCATCTCTATTTTTCAGAAAGAAAGAAAGAAAAACAGAGTGACTGAGCAGAGATTCAAAACTCAGTCCAAATCCACGGGTTTCCTTGTGCTCTTAACTACTGTATCATGCTGTCTATGGGTGATGCTCCCCAGCCAGCTAGAAACACCTTCATTATAGGTGAAAAGTGGTGCTCATTGCACTGTGTTCAGGAAAAGTGTGCCCTGCAGAAACGCTTCATAAAGGTAGAGCCACCATCACCCCAATCCCCAACCCAGGCTACACACACACACACACACACACACACACACACACACACAGAATCCATGTCCACCATCTGCATGGGAACCTCCGCTCCTAAGTCCTACTAAACCAATAACTCTTTAAGACAAGAAATATTAAAGTAAAAACGATCCCTCTCCCTCCACCTCCCTTCTCCCAAGACTCTTCCTTCTGCTAGCCATGTTTTCAGGCTCTCCCCCAGCTCTGCCCTATTCAGAAACCAAAGGTCCTAATAAACGTATTTGTAATCATGTGTGAATGACTGGTGAGCTTCAAATAACTGTCTCTGCGGCAAAGGGCCAGCCTCCAAATGGAAGCTAGTTCAAGCCAGTTTCCTTGGCTCATTTCCCACTGCTATGTCAGGGATCAATGTAGACCATGGCCTCCCTCCCATTTTCCCTTCCCTGGTGGTACCATTCTTCTGGTCCTCCCACTCCCATCCCAAAACTGGTCCACTCGTAGTCCTCTCCTGTTCAGAGGCAGCCTTCATGACAGTGTCAGAGACCCTAAGGGTTAAATATACAGTAATGGTTTAAAGTTGTACCTGTATTTACTCATTTGATCCTTAAAATAACCCTAAGGGACACGTATTATAATGGTCCCATTTCCAGATGAGAAATCTGAGATACAGAGAGGTTATGTCATCTGTCCAGGGACTCACAGCTAGTAAATAGCACAGCTGGAATTGACACGCCACACTCTCTGAACCTCTATGCCACGCAGGCACGGATGAGCAACGCATCACCAACAGTCAAGTTCGAAGGGAATACATTCTCCTCCAACCATGCAACTGACTTCCTTACCTGTTCCATGCCCAGCCTTGAGACAAGGTTCTCTAACTCCGACCTAGCTTCTGTCCTGACTCTTGAGTTGACTTTTCCTTCTTGCTCCACGCATCCCTAGCTCTGCCATGATGTCTCTCTCTTTCCATCACTTTCTTGGTCCCTGATAATATTTCCTGAGTAAGCAGATTTCTCCAAACCTCCACCCTGGGGAGCCCATTCTGGCGTTCCACCTCCTAAACCCACATTCCTGCAAAGTGTCTGGTTGTCCTAGCCCTCCATGCCACAGCCATGGGCGCCCCTCGCCTGTTTCTTGACTCAAGCCAAGCAGGAGGAGGATCTTTTTGACCAAGGTCCCCCACCCCATGTCTGCATTTGATTTCAGATCAGTTCCTAGGCCAAAGCTCTCTTCCAAACTCGTCAAGAGAATTTTTAAATATATTCTCCCAGAGCAAATGATTTTGTGCTTTAACCTGGGAAAAAGGTCTAGAAACATCTCTGGGCTCCTTACTCTCCACTTGCCTGTCGGGATCTAGCTTTGGCCCTTCTCCTGCGGCTCCTGCACCAGAAGGCTGACCCACAGGGACTCCGAGGACCCTCGCACCCTCTGGCTACAGTGAAGACAATTTGGCCAGTGAAAGTCATAGGCAGGAGATGAAGATTCAAGACGAAAGCGAGGTTGGGGTATTTTCACCAGCTCCCTCCCAGTAGGCTGCAGGTTGCAGCTGGGAGTAGCAGTGGCTTCTTTAGAGCAGTGGGCCCCTCCTGCTGCAGGCCTCCCTCCCTTTTCCCCTCTCTGGGCATGCTTCCCCATCCCCTACCCCACCCAAGCCTCTGTAAACAGTCCCTCCTTCAAATTTCCTACTGCCTTCCCAATCAAGATCCCTCTCCAGGCACCCTCGATAGTGGAATTCAGACACAGCCACTGAGGACAAGCTCTCTGCAAGTTCTGGACATCAAAGTGTTTTGGTGACCACTTCCTCCTAACCAGGCCTTGGTCAGTGGCTCCTTCACAAAATGACATGTGAGAAGAAACAGAAAGCCAAATGAGGATGTGGGTGGCCCTGCTCCTCCCCTGACACAGACCCATGCATCACGACAAGGCCACACATACCCAGTCACAGGATTCGACAGACGGGACCCCTGGGAGAAGGCAGAAACCCCCACGACTTACAAACCCGCGGCAAACCCAGAGTCCCCAGCCTGGGAAGGGGCTGGGGACAGGGCCTGACACCCTGAAGTGCAAGGCCTGCCAACCTTGGAGCTGACAAGGGGAATAATTTTTTTAAAGATCCATTACTGTCAACTGCCCTCGGGAACATCCTTCTTTGCACCAACTCCTCTGCCTTTCAATATGAAGGCAAGTCTGACGCCTACGTGGGGAACTCAAAGTCACACTTCCTCTGGCAGCCGTTGGTCAAACTGCTTTATAAATCTGCTAATGATTTCGTGTTATCCCACTAGACTGACACTCGTCGGAAAAAAAAAAAAAAAAAAAGTTACATAACTGGAAATGATTAGAAGATAAGGCTTCAAGCAGCCTGCTTGGAAATTTCACTACTCTGCCCAATTTTGGGATGAGTTTTAACAAATCAGCATTTCCTGGCTCCTGACCCTGGAAAGCCTTGTAGATGTGAGAATCTGCTTTCAGTTAATAGTAGACACCTTGGAACCAGATTTGTCACAGGAATATACCCTCGATCCTCCCATCAGTCAACTGGACTCTTCACCCTCCCCGCAAAAAATCTAAAAGCCACCCTTAGACATATCACAGGAGAGGAAACCCAAAGCATATCGAAAGTACTTGTAGGCTGGGCATGGTGGTGTGCACCTCTAGTCCCAGCTACTCTAGGAGGCTGGGATAGGAGGATTGCTTGAGCTCAGGAGATTGAGGCTCCAGTGAGCTATGATCGTACCACTGCACTCCAGCCTGGGCAACAGAACAAAATCCTATTTTTGTCGTTGTTGTTGTTTTAAAAACAAAAAACAAAAAAAAACAAGACCAGGTGCAGGGGCTCACATCTGGAATCCCAACACTTTGGGAGGCCAAGGTAGGAGAGTCACTTGAGGCCAGGATTTCAAGACCAGCCTGGATAACACGGCAAGACCCCACCTCTATAAAAATAAAAAATTAAAAAAAAAAAAAAGTACATCACACTGTATGTAAATTATACCTCAAAAATAATATGATAGTTAATGCTCTGTATACTGAAGTCCTTAGAATGAAGTATACTGCTCTTCTCAACTTACTTTGAAATGTTTCCAAAAAAAATACAATTGATGGAAGGATAGAAGGTTAGATACGCAATAAAGCAAGTAAAATAAAATATTAATGGCGGAATCTGATGATGGGTATATACGTGTGCACTGTAATTCTTGCAGCTCTTCAAATTTTTCATAATAAAATGCTGAAAAATGGCTAATTAAAAAGGTAAAGAGGCCAAGCACAGTGGGGCACACCTGTAATCTCAGCACCTTGGGAGGCCAAGGTGGGAGGATCACTGGAGCTGAGGAGTTCAGGATCAGCCTGGGCAACACTGTGAAACCTTATCTCTTCTAAAAAATACAAAAAAAAAAAAATCAGTTGGGCATGGCGGCATGCACCTGTAGTCCCAGCTACTCGGGAGGCTGAGGTGAGAGGATTATCATCTGAGCCCAGGAAGTGGAGGCTGCAGTGAGCCGAGATCACAGCAATGCACTCCAGCCTGGACAACAGAGTGAGACATTGTCTCAAAAAAAAAAAAAAAAAAAAAAGAGTAAAGATAACACACATGCACAATATGAGACCCCTACACGTTCACCCAGATGACTAAAATCTTTAAAACCAACAATGGCACATACAGACAAGGATGTAGAAATATGAGAAGTCACAGACAGCGCCAGTAGGAGTGGAAAACTATTTGGTAGTATTTCCCAAGAGTAAACACAGGATACACGTATTCTAGGACCCAGCAATCTTACCCCTAGGTGAACACCCAACAGAAACGAGAGCTTTTGTCCACCAAAAATATGTACGAGAACGTTCCAGGTAGCACTGTTCGTAATGGTATGAAACAACCCAAAGGTCCAAGAGTAGGACAAATAATTGATGGTACCTTTATTCATAGGGTGACACACTACGCAGCAATGAGAATGAACTACTGCCACCCACGTTACAGGTGAATCTCACAAACGAGGCGCTAAGTGAGAGAAGCCAGATGCACCACCCCCAACTTCCATCACCAAAAAAGAATAACTTCTCTATGCTCAGTTTATGTACCAAGCAAAAAACCAAGCAAAATTATTACACGGTCTAGAAGTCAAGATTGTGGTCACCTTTGGAAGAAAGTACTGACCTGGAGAGGTTTCTTAGGTCCTGGGTAAGGTTCTGTGTTCTGATGTTCATTACATGAGTGCTCCCAGTTTAAGAAAACGCATCCAACTGTACATGTGAAGTGTGGCCATTTTTTTCTTTCCCTTTTTTTTTTTTTTTTTTTTTTTTTTTGAGACGGGGTTTTACTCTGTCACCCAGACTGAAGTACAGTGGCACGATCTTGGCTACTGAAACCTCTGCCTCCCGGGCTCAAGTGATCCTCCCACCTCAGTCTCCCGAGTAGCTGGGACTACAGGTGCATGCCACCACACCCAGCTAATTTTCTTGTAGAGACAGGGTTTCCCCATATTGCCCAGACTGGTCTTGAACTCCTGAGCTCAAGCAATCCAACCACCTCAGCCTCCTGAGAAGCTGGTACTACAGGTGCGTGCCACCACACCTAGCTAATTTTTTGTAGAGACAGGGTTTCCCTATATTGCCCAGGCTGGTTTAGAACTCCTGAGCTCAAGCAATCCACCCACCTCGGCCTCCCAAGGTGTTGGGATTACAGGCATGAGCCACCCCGCCTGGCCAGGTATGACCGTTTTTCTGTATGTGGGTTATACTTCAACTTAAAAAATTTACATTAAAAATTGTTATTAAAAAAAAAAGGCGGATCTTCAAGCAATTTGTAGAGATCTAGGGGGTATTTTTAATTTTTTATCTTTGATTTTATCCCTATTTCTACTGTCCATTTAAAACACAGATATTAAGTAAAACAGTTACAGAATCATATAGAGCTAAAAGTGACTTCGATCACCTAGTTTAATTCCTCTGTTTTACAGACACTGAGAGCTGGGACTGTGAAAGTTTAAGAGACTTGCCCAGGTTACCTAGCCAGGGAGAATAAAGGCACCTAGAGCCCGTGAATCCCAGCTCTCTGTCTAGCGGTCTCTCCACAGCATACCAAACCTCTGCTCTCACCATGACTGCCTGGGCTCACCCTCGCCACCTGGCAGATCACATCACAGGTGCACAATATGACATTTTCCTCTAACTATAATATAGAAAGTTCAGGAAGTATGTGCTTCGCTTGTCGTTTGTTTAATTTTAGGGATGAGTCTCACCAGGTTGCCTAGGCTGAATAGTAATGGCTTCACACAGGCACAATCTTCACACACTAAAACCTCAAACTCCTGGCCTCAAACAATCCTCCTACCTCAGCCTCCCAAGTAGCGGGAACTGCCGGCGTGAGCCACCACACCTGGTCATCATATGACTGTTTTTGACAGGATACAGTAGGTTGGAAGCCATAGAAATGGAAACCATATACACACACACACACACACACACACACACACACGATGAAGGCATGGTAGTATTTATCAGCTCATATAACTTGGAAGTTCAAGAGTGTTTGGTCTTCAGTTGCAGACGGATCCAAGCGCTTGAACAAGGGTTGCGGCTCTGTTTGGTTTGTTTGGGTTTTTTGTTTGTTTTTTGCTAGCTTCATTCTCAGGTGTTTCCCAAGTATTACCAAAGACAGTATGGCAGCTCCGAGTTTGTAATCGTCCCAGCTTTAACAACCCTAGGGGAAGAAAGCATTTCTTTCCCAAACTATACAGTAAAAGGTCCTAGGGAGGGAGGAATCTCATGAACCCAACTTGGGTGACATGTCCATTTGTGGTTCACTGTAGTGCGGGGGATTTAGGAAGGCCTGGTTCTAACCAAACTCAAACCAGCTCCAACCAACAGTTCATTCATTTTCCGTGAACCCACTGCATCTATGGTTCCCCAAAGGAAAAAGGAAGTGTTTTACCAGAAGAAGGAGAATCAGAGACAACAGACCACAAATATCGACTAGAGTAGGTGCCATCTTGTCCTCTGACTCGAGCAGTTATAACAGGATTTTACCATGTCAACGGGAAAGGAAGGTCACAGACTTTGAACCTGAGCTTCCTGCAGACTCACATTCCCACACATTTCAGCTGACTGCTCAACAGTTAATCTTGACAGATCTCAGTTGTTCCACTCAGTCATTAACTATGACGTTTAAATCAAATATGCCCTCCAGCCCAAGCCAAAAATACACAATGACGGATGATGAAGCCAAATGCAAATGTCCATTTGCCAATCTGCCTTACAAAAATACCTTCCCAGCATGCTGGCACAACCCTTCCGAAGGCTCCCACTCTGAAGGTGTTAATATCTCCGAGGCACATGCTGCGTCCCTCTGAGATAAACTGAAAGCAGTGACTTGGCTTGGGATCGTCCCTGCTCTGACAGCCCGGCCTGAAGAAGCAGGCGCTGCCCAGTTTAAGAGTCACACAGTCTGTGCTGAGAGGCTGGGCGGGCTTATTTCGGGGGGAAAACATCACACTGAATCCTCTCTCTCTAGGAGGGAGCTGTATATTTTATGAATGGTGTGAACCACTCCTGGCTGCTACTTCCTGAATTTATTTAAAGAACTTAATGTATGCTTCGAGTTTCCCGGGGTCGCCCTCCTATTCATTTCTGACAAGCACTCTGGGGAAGCTTGTATCTTTTGATTCTTTTAAAGAAGGAAAAAAAATATATATCAAGGGATTGCCGAGGTCCCAGTTTGCTCCACGAGTCACTTTTTAAAAGTTTGATCTTTTCATGTCACTGACTATTTAACGTTAAGCTTCCAGAGATGTATTACGTGAAAAAAAACAGCCACATCTGATCAGTCCATATTTTTCTATGAATCAATACCTTGTAAAAGAACAGCAGAAATTATTTGCCTATTAAAAATGTTCAAATGCTAAGCTAAATAAGCCCATCACACAAGGGCAAATATATGATTCCAATTATATGAGGTTCCTAGTGTAGTCAAATTCACAGAGACGAAAGGCGAATGGAGTTACCAGGGGTTGGCGGGGAGAGGGAATGGGGAGTGACTGTTTACTGGGTTCAGAGTTTCAGTTTTGCAAAATGAAAAAGGTTCTGGGGACTAAATCATGGTGAAGGCTGCATAAGAAGTGAGGTACTTAATACTGAACTATAGACTTCCAATGGTTAAGATGGTAAATTTTGTTATATGTGATTTATCATAGTTTAAATGTAAAAAGGACAACAACAAAAAAATATTTTAGAAACAGGCCAGACACGATGGTTCATGCCTATAATCTCAGCACTTTGAGGCGCCGAAGCAGGAAGATCACTTGAGGCCTGGAGTAAGAGACCAGCAAGGACAACATCGTGAAACCCCATCTCCACAAAGAAAAATAATTTTTTTTCTTTGTAGAGATGCAGTCTTACTCTGTCACCCAGGCTGGAGTGCAGTGGCGTGATCTCGGCTCACCGCAACCTCCGCCTCCCGGGTTCAAGTGATTCACCTGCCTCAGCCTCCCGAGTAGCCAGGATTACAGGCATGCGCCAACATGCCAATTTTTGTATTTTTCAGTAGAGAAGGGGTGGTGGGGGGGGCCGTTTCACCATATTGGCCAGGCTGGTTTTGGAACTCCTGACCTCAAGGATCCGCTTGCCTTGGCCTCCCAAAGTGTTGGGATTATAGCCACGAGCCACCAGGCTGGGCCAAAAAAATTTTAATTAAAAAAAAAAAGGAAGAAAAGAAAAGGAAACATAGATTAGAATAAGATTTAAAGAAATCAAAATATCTAGCTACAAAAATGCTTTAGAGAGAAATACACAGATTAAAGTTGAAAGAAATAAAAAGGTATCTAACATATTTTTAATTAGTACCTCCTGAATATCATCTGTTCTTTATCACGCCTGCATCTTACCTCAGTTCTTCCACCTGGGTTGGGGGATAGGGTCATACTTTGAGTGCTGACAAGCCCTTGGTTCCAATCCATCCTTGGCATTCCCATTCTCCAAGCAAGCCCCTGAGACTTTCCCCATGAGGCAGCTGTACCCTGAGGGTTAGAGCTCATATTGAGTTACAGAGACCTGGGACACTTCTTTCTACCTGGGTGCCCTTAGGTAGGGTACTCTAGTCCTCACCTGTCAAACGAACAAATTCAAAGCACTTTGCTCGTGGAGTGAGGATTACATTAGAGAATGCAGATAACGTGCTCACTTAGCACACTGTCTTCTGGTGCAACGAAACCACTTGGGACATGGCAGGCGTCATTAACAATCCCCCAGCCTCCTATGAGGCCCCAGCTCAGATTTCTCAGTTTCTTACCTTTGACTGCCCCCCTTGCAGTCACCTGCGGAGCTTCACCTGGTCTGACGTCATCAGTCTGGGTGTGGCCTGGGCATCCCTGCCCAGTTAATTTTGCACTGTGCAGCCAGGATTAGAAATATGGCCACGGGCCGGGTGCGGTGGCTCACGCCTGTAATCCCAGCACTTTGGGAGGCCGAGGTGGGCAGATCACGAGGTCAAGAGATCGAGACCATCCTGGTCAACATGGTGAAACCCTGTTTCTACTAAAAATACAAAAATTAGCCAGCCATGCTGGCACGCACCTGTAGTCCCTGCCTCAGGAGGCTGAGGCAGGAGAATCACTGGAACCCGGAAGGCAGAGGCTGCAGTGAGCCGAGATCGCGCCATTGTACACCAGCCTGGCGACAGAGTGAGACTCTGTCTCAAAAAAACAAAAAAGAAATAAAAAGAAATACGGCCATGACTGGACTTTCTCTTCAGAGAAAATTGTCCTAGAAAAGGTTTAACTGGCCAGGTGTGGTGGTATGAACCTGTAGTCCAAGCTACTAGGGAGGCTGAGGCAGGAGAACTGCTTGAGCCTAGGTGTTCAAGGTGGCAGTGAGCCACGATCATACTTGTGAAGAGCCACTGCACTCCAGTTTGGGCAACATAGCAAAATCTTGTCTCTCTTTAAAAATGAAAGAAAAAAAAAATGAAAAGAAAAGAAAAAGAGGCCAGACATAATGGCTCACACCTATAATCTCAGCACTTTGGGAGACTGAGGCAGGAGGATTGCTTGAGTCCAGGAGTTCAGGACAAGCCTGAGCAACATAGTGAGATCCTGTCTCTAAAAATAATAATAAAAAAGGAAAAAAGAAAAAAGAAAGGCAGGGCGCAGTGGCTCACACCTGTAATCCCAGCACGTTAGGAGGCCAAGGCAGGCGGATCACCTGAGGTCAGGAGTTCGAGACCAGCCTGGCTAACATGGTGAAACCTCGTCTCTACTAAAAATACAAAAAATTAGCCGGGTGTGGTGGTGGGCACCTGTAATCCCAGCTACTTGGGAGGCTGAAAGAGGACAATTGCTTGAACCCAGGAGGCCGAGGTTGCAGTGAGCCGAGATCGCACCACTGCACTCCAGTTTGGGCAACAAAAGCGAAACTCCATCTCAAAAAAAACAAAAAATAAAAAATAAAAGGCCCGGCGCAGTGACTCACGCCTGTAATCCCAGCACTTTGGGAGGCCGAAGCAGGTGGATCACAAGGTCAAGAGATCGAGACCATCGTGGCTAACATGGTGAAAGCCCATCTCTACTAAAAAACACAAAAAAAGAATTTTTTTTTTTTTGAGACGGAGTCTCGATCTGTCATCCAGGCTGGAGTGCAGTGGCATGATCTCCGCTCGCTGCAAGCTCCGCCTCCCGGGTTCATGCCATTCTCCTGCCTCAGCCCCCCGAGTAGCTGGGACTACAGGCACCCGCCACTGCGCCTGGCTAATTTTTTGTTTTTTTAGTAGAGATGGCGTTTCACCACGGTCTCGATCTCCTGACCTGGCGATCCGCCAGCCTCGGCCTCCCAAAGCGCTGGGATTACAGGCGTGAGCCACCACACCTGGCCAAAAGTTTAACTCTTCATGCCCTAGAGATGTACCATGATTTCATCTTGCTGCTTCTCAAACAGAAAAGGAGCCCAGCACACGTGCTGCCATGGGAGCTTTTGTTTCGACTTAACTAAAGAGTTCTTGTGGCACTAGCTTGGTGCCCTCATCGATCTCCACCTCCTCTTCTTTCACTTAGCAATGCCTTTTAGGCGTCCATTTCTACAGACTGCTCATTAGGCAGGCAAGCTTCGTCCAGTGGTTGAAAAACATTGGCTTTTGCCAAGACTGGCTTTAAAACCTGAAGCCTTTCTTTTCCCTCTGGACATTTTAAAATAAAACTGCACCCCCAAAGCAAATGTAAGCAGAGGATGCACTGCTTGATTTTTACACCATACTTACCCCTCCTATATAGAGGCTCCCCTACTCCAGTCTCCCATCCTGCAGCTGCCACAGGGCATGAGACTTGAGGCTCCCCTGGAGGAAAGCCAGTAGCTCTCAGGATCTGGAAACGGGACACTTGCGTGCACTGATTCAGACATCCTGTCACCTTGCCCCATCTAAAGGTAACACCCAGAGGGTCCTACCCAGACCTCAGGATGCCTCCCTGTTACACAGGAAGGTCATTCTGCCCTTGGCCGGCCTTGCAGAGGTCTCATAGCAAAAGGCACCAGGAATCCAGGACTCCTGGCTTTCTTTTTTTTTTTTTTTTTTTTCCTTTTGTTAGAGACAGGGTCTCACTCTATCACCCAGGCTGAAGGGCAGTGGCGCAATCCTAGCTCACTGCAGCCTCAAGCTCCTGAACTTCAAGAGATCCTCCTGCCTCAGCCTCCCAAGTGGCTGGGACTACAGGCACACATAACCATGTCCAGCTAATTTTTTAAATTTTAATAGAGACGGGGTCTCACTATGTTGCCCAAGCTGGTCTTGAACTCCTGGACTAAGCAATCCTACCACTTCAGCCTCCCAAAGTGCTGAGATTGCAGGTGTGAGTCACCACACCAGGCCCTCCACCAGCTCCTTTCCGGGGGTGGGGGTCCAACGGATCTCCTTCAACTCACTCCCAAGGAGAACTCCAATTTGACAAACAGGCACCAGAGTTTGCACATAGCAAGTTAGGAAACATCCTTCACTTTCTCCAGTTTTCTTACTTTTGCTTTTTAGTGAAATATGTATTGATGCCTCCCTTTTATAATGTATCACATTCTTCTGACCACAGAAAGCCCAAACAAGAAACTGAACAATCATTAACCTCCCAATGAATCTTCCTCCAGACTTTCTTTTATGTGCACACACACATTTTGTCGTCGTTGGTTTTACACATCCGGAATTTTGTCGCACATGGTATTTTGTAGCCTTTACTTAATATATTAGGAACTAATTTTTTAAGTAAAGATTTTGTCTATTCTGCTTAGTCAGTGAAAATACAAGATGATAAAAACAATTTCAAGCACTCTCGTGTTTGCAAAAGAAGGAACTCATAACTGAATAAAAAAGACCAGCATGTTGATAAAGCCAGGACCCAGGTTTCTATGAGCTAGGCCTTGGGACAGCCCCCGCAGGCACATTCGATCAAAGACTTCAGAGACCCCCAACAGTCTCTCATTTGTCCTCTCACGAGCTGATGGGTGGAGACCCTGCTCCGGGACTTCACTTTGCCACTACCTGCTGTGTGGCCTTCTAGTTATTTCTAACTTGACTAAACCAATCTACTATTTCCACTTGTCTATTTCTTTTTTTTTTTTTTTTTTTCTTTGAGACAGTTTCACTCTTGTTGCCCAGGCTGGAGTGCAATGGTGCGATCTTAGCTCACTGCAACCTCCACCTCCTGGGTTCAAGCAATCCTCCTGCCTCAGCCTCCCAAGTAGCTGGCATTACAGGCGTGTGCCGCCATGCCCAGCTAATTTTGTATTTTTAGTAGAGACAGGGTTTCTCCATGTTGGTCAGGCTGTTCTCAAACTCCTGACCTCAGGCGATCCGTCCGCCTCCCAGAGTGCTGGAATTACAGGTGTGAGCCACTGCGCCCAGCCTCTGCTTGTCTCTTTCTAACTTGTTTAAAGTTATATCTGTAAACTTCAGTTTTCTCATAGCTAGAGTAGGGCATGAAAAAAAATATAAACCTCATGTGGGTGTCAAAAAGATTAAGGAGACAATGGGCTGGGCTGTGAGGGTCAGTTACTGAGCCTGGGGTGAGGTGGTGGCTCGGCTCATATCCCCTTCCTAAGATTTCAACCTGTTTAGAGGGCATTGGCCCTATAACCAAGCATATCATCTTCTTCTGACACCTTCGAGAAGAGTCCTCAAACACAGGTACTTGTGCAAAAATTGCAAAGGTCTTTTTTTTTTTTTCTGTGTCTTTTTTTAGAGATGGGGTCTCAATATGTTTTGTTTTGAGACAAAGTCTTGCTCTGTCACCCAGGCTGGAGTGCAGTGGCACAATCACAGCCCACAGGAGCCTACACCTTCTGGGCTCAGGTGATCCTCCCACCTTGGCCTCCCGAATAGCTGGGACTATAGGTATGCACCACCACGCCTGGCTGACATCTGTATTTTTTTGCAGAGACGGGATTTTGCCATGTTGCCCAGGCTGGTCTTGAACTCCTGGGCTCAAGTCACCTGCCCACCTCAGCCTCCCAGACTGCTGGGATTACAGGTGTGAGTCTCTGCACCTGGCCTCTCACTATGTCATGTTGCCCAGGTTAATGGACTCTAACTCCTGGGCTCAAGGTACTCCCACCTCTCAGCTTCCAAGCAGCTGGGATTACAGGCTCAATTCTTTGCCATGGTACTTTTAATAGCAAAGAGAAAAAAATAGAAGCACTTTAAATATCCATCAACTAAGGAACAGAAAATAAAGTATGCTACATCCATACTATAGAATACCACACAGTTTTTATAAATAACCACTGATATATACATGCTAACAACAAAGAAAAAAATCTTCAAGATATATTATCAAACGAGAAAAAAAGAAGTTAAGAAATAATAGCTTGGTTTTCATTCTTTAAAAGAACTAGGCCGGGCGCAGTGGCTCACGCCTGTAATCCCAGCACTTTGGGAGGCCCAGGCGGGCAGATCACAAGGTCAGGAGATCGAGACCATCCTGGCTAACACGGTGAAACCCCATCTCTACTAAAAATACAAAAAATTAGCCAGGCGCGGTGGCGGGCACCTGTAGTCCCAGCTACTCGGGAGGCTGAAGCAGGAGAATGGCGTGAACCCAGGAGGTGAAGCTTGCAGTGAGCCGAGAATGTGTCACTGCACTCCAGCCTGGGCGACAGAGCGAGACTCCGTCTCAAAATAAAAATAAAAATAAAAATAAATAAAAGAACTAAAACCACAAATCATCAGAGTACCTTTCCACAGGGGCCTAGGGAAGCAGTTCAAGGGGGCTTTAGAAAAATTTTGGGTTTTTCAACCTTTTTTTCATTATCGCCCTCTCTAAAGAGCCTTTTAAGATATTTCCTTCCTAATCACTCCCCTACTACCATGAAATTTTAATACCACAGTCAGGCTGTATGTCTGTTTACATACTGTGGACCATTGGAGAGCCACAAACCACTGTAGGCCCTAGGATGTTGTTACCACCTCAGAACTCATTTCTTCCTCCTTTGGGGTGATATCGCCCCTACTGAGGATGTATGGTGTAATTTATATATTAATTGTGTGGTTAAAAAATTAATAATTAGGCCGGATGTGGTGGCTCATGCCTGTAATCCCAGCACTTTGGGAGGCCAAGGCAGGCGGATCACAAGGTCAGGAGTTTGAGACCAGCCTGGCCAACATGGTGAAACCCCATCTCTACTAAAAATACAAAATTAGCCCGGCGTGGTGGCGTGCACCTGTAATCCCAGCTACTCAGGAGGCTGAGGCAGGAGAATCACTTGAACCCAGGAGGCAGAGCTTGCAGTGAACCAAGATCGCACCACTGCACTCCAGCCTGGGCGACAGAGCAAGACTCCGTCTCAAAAATAATAATAATAATAATAATAATAATAATAATTAGGCCAGGTGCGATGGCTCACACCTGTAATCTCAGCACTTTGGGAGGCAGATCACAAGGTCAGGAGTTTGAGACCAGCCTGGCCAACATGGTGAAACTCAGTCTCTACTAAAAATACAAAATTAGCCAGGCATGGTGGCATGCACCTGTAATCCCAGCTACTCTGAGGCAGGAGAATTGCTTGAACCTAAGAGGCGGAAGTTGCAGTGAGCCAAGATCGTGTCATTGTACTCCAGCCTGGGCAACAAGAGCAAGACTCCAACTCAAAAAAAAAAAAAAAATTAATAATTAATAATTTTAAAAATTCATATTTACACTCAGCACAATGTAAAACCTTGTAGACAGTACCTCCTGCCCTAAAACTTCTTGTGGGCTAAGCCTGCTACTGAAGTCTGGGTGGGGTTACGGACACGCAAACACAGCCATGCTACAGTTTATGCTGTTCGTAATGAAACAGATGCCAACAACACCAGGAAGTGTGCGTCATCCCTGAGGCTGCGACCATATCTCAGATATCATTTAGGGTGTGCTGACAGTCCCTGAGGGTTTTCCATTCCTTGAGAGCTGCAGATAAGGTCAATGTCCCAGTGACTCCATGGCTGCCTTCACTGAACCCAGGGAGGAACTGTCTGGTTTCCTGGTTTTCTGCCCATCCTTTGGTTGCTCCTTCTCCTCTACAGTTGGCTTTCTCTGCCCAGTCCTCTTACTTTGGGGTGCCTCCAGGCCCCATCCACAGACCTCTTCTCTATCCACCCCACTCCTTAGGTGATCTCATCCAGTACGGCAGCTTGAAGACTATCTACGCTGTAACGACTTCAAATTCATACCTACCTTGAACTAAAGAGTCCTCTTTCCAAATGCCTACTCACTATCACTACTTGAACATATACAGGAATCTCAAACTTAACTCTTGATTTCCTCCCCAAACCTGCTGCTTCCGGTCCTCACCTTCTCATTTCAAACCAGCACCTTCCTCCCACTGGCTTATGCCAAAAGCCTTGAAACTCGCTTTGAGCTCTCTCCCAAACCTTATACACGCAACCCATCACCAAATCCCATTGGTCTCCTTTTCAAAATACATCCGAAATCCAACGGTGACAGCCATGTCACAGCCAGCGTCAGTTCTTGCTTGTATTACTGCAATAACCACCTTACTCGTCTCCCTCCTTCTACCTTCTGCTCCCCCCACCATCCCCCTCATGATTCATTCCTAACAAAGCAGCAAAGTGATCCTTGTAAATATCCAGCCAGCTCAAGTCACTCCTCTGCTCAATGGCTCCCCTGGCACTCAGGGTAAATGTCAGGTCCTCGTGAGGATCTCAAAAGCCCTCATGCCCTGGCCCCACCCACCCCCCAGTCTGGTCACCTCTCTGTCCCCATCTCCAACACTCCCCACACCACACACGCTCACTCTGCCCCAGTCACACTGACTTCCTTGCTGTTCCCTGACCACTCCAGGAATGCTCTGGCCTCAGGGCCTTTGCGCATGCCGTTCTGTTTTCTGGCTGGAATGCTCTTCTCCCAGCAATCCGTGTGCTTACTCCATCGTGTCTTCCAGGGCTTTGCACAGATGTCCTCTCCTAATGAGACCTTCTCTGCCCATCACATTTAAAATGACACATTTTCTAGATCACCATGCAGTCTGCTTAAGTTTTGCTTGCTGTCTGTCACCCCTAACTAAAATGTAAACTCTATAAAGTCAGGATGTCTGTGGGTTTACTACCACTACATCTCCTACTCTCCAGGTTGTGCCCTGCACACGGCTGGCACTGAATAAGCGTTTGTTCAGTGAATGAGACCCTTATCTTGTCAATCTGCTCAAAGGTTCCAATGAGGAAGAAAGTGACCTTTTACACTTACATCTTCTGCCCAGCAGCTCTGTCACCTCGGAGGAGGTCTCTGAGCTTAGAAGTATCCCTCTGCCACACACAAATACCACCACAGATCCCCGAACAACTCAAAGGCCAGCTGGCACTTTCTGTGGCTGAGCCAGCGAACTACTGGGATCAATTGTTTTCTAAGCTCAGCAATTTGCCTAAGGCCCAGCCAAGGGCAAAAGTCCTCCTAACTCCCAGGCGCCATTTCTCTCTCTGTAGCTTCACTTGAGCCACAAAGAATCCAGGATCTTCCCGGCCGGGCGCGGTGGCTCAAGCCTGTAATCCCAGCACTTTGGGAGGCCGAGACAGGCGGATCACGAGGTCAGGAGATCGAGACCATCCTGGCTAACACGGTGAAACCCCGTCTCTACTAAAAAATACAAAAAACTAGCCGGGCGAGGTGGCAGGCGCCTGTAGTCCCAGCTACTCAGGAGGCTGAGGCAGGAGAATGGCCTAAACCTAGGAGGCGGAGCTTGCAGTGAGCTGAGAGATTCGGCCACTGCACTCCAGCCCGGGCGACAGAGCAAGACTCCGTCTCAAAAAAAAAAAAAAAAAAAAAGAATCCAGGATCCATCAAGCTCTGAGTTCCATTCACAGAAAATCCTAAAACTTCCTTCATCCCTTAAGTCAGAATCTTTTTCCTCTTTTGGTTTGGAAGAAACCCAGAGGTGTTAAAACTGAACATCTTGACCGAATTTCCTCCGGGCAAGCTTTCCCCAGGCTCACTTACTCCAACACACCAGGCCCTCCTGCCAGACCCAGTCCGAGCCAGACTTCTCAGTAACTTGGTCCAAGCAGGGCTCTGACAGCGAACCCACAACCCCATTCACAGCTGGCTCCCTGCCTGTCACCAAGAATAGCTCCTTAAATCAGGTCTGCTGGTAACAAATGAGGAACACATCAATTTAGCAGGAAATCGGCTTTCCTTGAAGCGCCTCTGAAGTTTGTTGAGACAAAAGGAATCTACAGCGCTTGAGTAACAGGAAAGGCCACCTGCAACTTTTACAGAACTTCTTTTGCACTTGAAAATTCTAAGACGCTAGGGGGAAAAAGAATCTCGAAAACGAACAAGATCCAATTGCGTAAGGATTCATTTCCCATCTCTCTAAATAATCACAGCCACATGCTTCTTATCTGCCATAAAAACCAGGCAGTCCTTGTAAGGGACAGGTGAAGCAGCCAAGAGCGTTAGTCCTAAGCAGCGTTGAAACCTCAGGTTGGCTGTGTGTCCTGAACAAGTTCCTTGACCTCTCTGAGCCTTACCTTTATCTGAGAAATGGAATGCACCTCACCAGGTTGTTGATAAGATTAAATGAGAAATCCTACACGAAAGCCCTCTGTAACCACTACAGGACTAAACAAGTGAAGTTTCAACACATATAGCAAATGCCACTTATGCTCAGAACTCTCTGAGGGGCACCAGGAGCAAGCACAAAAGTAAAAGACATCATCACTTTTATCTTCAAGAAGCTTCAGATTCAGCTGGGAAAACAGCACACACAGGACAGCGGATGATTTAGCATTCGCAAAAGCAACATACTAAGAAAAGCGTACACCTCCATCTGCTGCTTTCCCCTAAATGTCCCTTGGGTCTGCTTGTTTGGATTCTAATATCTGCGTAACTACCCATCAACCAGGCTACTTCCTAGACTGCAAAAGGCCTCAAAGCTGTCTGTAAACCAAGTCTCTAGATCTAAGCCAGACAGGATGGCCCGCCACGGTAGCCCTCATTTCACTCCTCCAGTCCAGTCCTGGCTGACTTCAACCCATCACCCACCAGCCAGTGCAGCTAACCTCCTTCCTCTGCCCCATGTCCTGCCCTGCCCAAGGATTCCCCAGGGGGCAGCCAATCATCTTGTTCACCTCCAGCACAGCACTGTGAACAAGCGTAACACTCTGTATTGCTCTCAACTTTGCCCCCAGGCCAGCTGAAAGCAGAGGAAAGAAAGGAAAACTGAATTCAAATGCAGCAATTAGCAAAAGGAGAAATGAGGAAGCAGAGAGAGAGAGAGAGAAAAAAAAAGAAACAGAAAGGGAGACAAAGAAAAAATGAGGAACATACAGAACTATCACTTGACATCTGACTTTATAGCTTAGGAAGGGCTTAACCTCACATTCTATGACTTGGGCCTCTTACAACATTCTGCAGGGCTGAGTAAGCAAGGCAGGAAATTTTACACCCGTTTAGGAAACGAGCAAACTAAGGCTTGACAGACTTTAACGAAGCACTTTGTAGCCCGAGCCAGTCACTGTCTACCTTTTTATTTCTCAAGTGCCTTTTCCATTGCCAGTAACCCATGTAGTCTCCACAAAAGACTAAAGATTCAGCATCTGGAGGCAGAACTGAAGACCAGAAAAAGAAGTGGATGGTGTTATTCACAATAGCCAAAACATGGGAAAGACCCAAGTGTCCATCAACTGATGGATGGATAAACAAACATGGTATATCCATACAATGGAGTATTACTCAGTCATGAAAAGGAATGAAGTACTGATACATGTTACTATATGAATGAACCTTGAAGACATCATGTCAACGGAAAGAAACCAAACACGAAGTCCACCCATTCTGATTCCATTTCTATGAAACTCTTAGAATAGGCAGATGCACAGAGCGAGAAAACAGATTAGTGGTTGCCTGATGCTGGAGGTGGGTGGAAGGAGAATGGGGAGTGGTTGCTTAATGAGTATGGGTTACTTTTGGGGATGATGAAACTCCTCTGGAACTGGATAATAGTGGTGGTTGTATAACACTGTGAGTGTACTAAACGCCACTGAACGTTAAAATGGTGGATTTTATGTTATGTGAATTTTAACACAACTTTTTTAAAAAACAGAAGGTAAGGCAGGAAGGAGGGAGTGAAAAAAATGAAGAGAAGGAGGAATGATTCCTAGGTAAGTCAGGAGTTTCCCCAAATCAGGGACCCAAGGAGCTCTGAGATATAAAAACAGACCATCTCTCAGCTGGGCGCGGTGGCTCATGCCCGTAATCCCAGCATTCTGGGAGGCCGAGACGGGCGCATCACGAGGTCAGAAGATCAAGACCATCCTGGCTAACATGGTAAAATCCCATCTTGACTAAAAATACAAAAAATTAGCTGGGCGTGGCGGCGGGCACCTGTAGTCCCAGCTACTAGTGAGGCTGAGGCAGGAGAATGGCGTGAACCCAGGAGGCGGAGCTTGCAGTGAGCCGAGATCGCACCACTGCACTCCAGCCTGGGCAACAGAGCGAGACTCCGTCTCAAAAAAAAAAAAAAAAAGATTCTCTCTCCTCCTACACTGAGGAGGTAACAAGATGCTGGGTTTGCCCTTCATGGGGGTGAGGGTGGCTGCAGACCCAAAGAAAGAACCAGCAGCAGCAGCCTGGAAAGGGAACAGAGCCATGAGCACAGGGAGACGGTGGAGGGATGAAGCTGACGTCTTCACAGGAAAACCAGCTGATCGCTCCCTGGAAAATCCTCGGTGTGTACTTATCTGTCCTTTACACTGGCTGAACTGTTCATTCCCAGATATGAATAAGTGAATAACATGAGTAAGTGCCCAACCCTGGGCCAGGCACTGTCATAGGCGTTCGGGACACTGTAATGATGGAATCCTGGCCTCATTAAGTGAACCCTCTGGAGGGTGACAACGTTCAAACTCATAGGCTGCTAGAACTTAGTTTAATATCGTCTGTGGCTCAATCCACCCCGTGTAAACAAAAGCTAATAAAGGAACCTTTCTTCTCTGATTTTTAACACACGTTAATCACATTTGGGGACTGAGTAGAGATTAGAGGGTTATAGGGGATGCAGTCTGTAGAACCAATAGTAAGTCACCTTGCAGGGTGAGCACTAAACAGACCCGGATGCGGAAAATAAGCTATTTTAATTAAAAATTCTGGCCAGGCACGGTGGCTCACACCTGTAATCCCAGCACTTCTGGAGGCCGAGGCAGGCAGATCATAAGGTCAGGAGATCGAGACCATCCTGGCTAACACAGTGAAACCCCGTCTCTACTAAAAATACAAAAAATTAGCTGAGTTTGGTGGCGGGAGCCTGTAGTCCCAGTTACTTGGAAGGCTGAGGCAGGAGAATGGCGTGAACCTGGGAGGTGGAGCTTGCTGTGAGTCGAGATTGAGCCACTGCACTCCAGCCTGGGCGACAGAGCGAGATTCCGTCTCAAAAAAACAAAATTCTGGATTGAGGCCCAGAGTGAGGAATTTGACTTCAGGCCCTTGGTTCAGACAGAATTCTTCCAAAAGACACGTGCCAGTGCCTCCACGGGCTTTGACCTGATGCAGCTCTGCCCTCATGCAGCTCACATACCTTTCTCTGAGACAGGGTCTCAATCTGGCACTCACCCAGGCTGGAGTGCAGTGGCATAATCGCAGCTCACTGCAGCCTCGGCCTCCCGGACTCAAGCGATCCTCCCACATTAGACTCCCAAGTAGCTGGGACCACAGGTGCATGCCACCACGCCTGGCTAATTTTTTATTTTTTGTAGAGATGAGGGTCTCACTATGTTGCCCAGGCTGGTTCGAAATCCTGGGCTCAAGTGATGCTCCTGCCTCGGCCTCCCAAAGCATTGGGATTATGGGCATGAGCCACCATGCCTGGCCTGGCATTCACGTTCTAATGAAGGAGACATATAATAAGGTAAAGAAGTGAACTATATGGTCCTTTAGCTAGGAATACATGTTAGGAAGAAAAATGGGACGCGCAAACTGTCCCTAGAGGTCCCTATGTTTTTTCAAGGTTTTGATCCCATGCAGAACTATGTAAATAAGTTGCCTACCCAAACCCAGGTTAAGGGGCCTGTGTGAGTTTGCTGGGGCTGCCACAAAAGAGAATCATAGACTGGGTGGCTTAAACCACTGAAATGTATTTCCTCACAGTTCTAGAAGCTGGGAATCCAAGCTCAAGGTTGCTTGGAAGGCTTCTCCCCATTGGCTTACAAACAGTCATCTTCTCCCTATGTCTTCACACGGTTTTCCTTCTGTATGTATCTGTATGTATCTGGTTTTCTCTCTGTATGTATCTGTATGTATCTGCGTCCTCATTTCCCTTTCTTACAAGGACACCAGTCATACAAGATGAGGGCCCACCCTAATGACCGCATTTTAGTTAGTTAGTTAGTTAGTTAGTTAGTTAGTTAGTTATTTTCCTTGACCTACAACAGCATGGTCAAAAATTCTTTTATTCCTTTTCTTTGTACTTGGTAGAGCCAAGGTCTCACTATGTTGCCCAGGCTTGTCTTGAATCCTGGCCTTAAGTGATCCTCCTGTCTTGGCCTCCCAAAGGGTTAGGATTACAGGCATGAGCTACTACAGCTGGCCATGCATTTTAACTTACCTCTTTAAGGACCCTTTCTCCATATGCAGTCACATTCTGAGGTACTAGGGGTTGGGACTTCAAATACGAATGGGGAGTGGGTCCCAACTCAGCCCATGGTATCCCTGAGCACTCCCATAGCCCCAACTGCCCCCTGCAGGCCCTCACTGTGCTGGGCACATCCCCGTGATCACTCAGTCTGGTTTCCCAGGGACAATGAGCCCTCTGCTCCTAGGGACCCCTGAGTCCTGTCCACTCTATCTCATTCTCGGCTATATCCCAGGGTTGAGAACACACCTGGAGTCTTACAGGGGCTCAACTGAAGGCAGGGAAGGATGAAGGAGGCAACAGAGCTCTTACTGCAAACGATTAAAGCTTGTCTGGGTTGAGAATTCCAAAAGCTTTCCTAATCAGATAGCAGAGGACAGAGGAGAAGGTCTTAGGAGGAGGCCTCAGAAGCAACTTCAAAGAGGCCAGAGGAGGCCGGGCGCAGTGGCTCACGTCTATAATCCCAGCACTTTGGGAGGCCAAGGCGGGTGGATCATGAGATCAAGTGATCAAGACCATTCTGGCTAACACAGTGAAACCCCGTCTCTACTAAAAAATAAAAAACATTAGCCGGGCGTGGTGGTGGGCACCTGTAGTCCCAGTTACTCGGGAGGCCAAGGCAGGAGAATGGCGTGAACCCAGGAGGCGGAGCTTGCAGTGAGCCGAGATCACGCCACCGCACCCCAGCCTGGGCGACAGAGCGAGACTCCGTCTCAAAAAAAAACAAAAAAGAGAGGCCAGAGGAGAAAGGACGACCACAGCAGAGAGGTGAGGGGTTAGACCAAGCCACCTAGTTGGGTCTGGACAGCTGGGTACAAGGGCTGGGGAGAGACTCCCCCACTCTTCTCCCTGCACAGTGTCCCTTAGCAGCGCTTGCATTCATCATCAGCTCACCAGTAAACTTCAAATCCCTTACACAGCCACCACCACCTACAAAATCCTTCCAGTCACCCGGAATGGGTAGCACAAAGTTCATGTAAGATGAACTTACACGAGTAAGGTGGTGACACCTCTTTGGACAGATGAAGAAACTGAAGGTCAGAGATCTTACATGAACTTTGCAAGGCCAAAGAGCCAATAACTCTGTGGAAGAGGTGTTGGAAGGTCCTGTAGTTAAAACCCAGGATCCTCAGGTACACCCAGCTGTCCCTGCCGCAGCACTACTGAGAAGGAGATGAGGGGAGAGAGGACCACGCCAAGCATCCCAGCTGCCTTTCACTTTCCAATCCTGGGAGTCCTGACCTGGGGCTCAATGGCCTTGTTCTCTAGGACCCAGTGACCTTCCCTTAATGGTTAGCATTCCCAGATGACCTGGCTATACCACTTCCAACCTTGGCCATCTGTGACTCCAAGCTGGTTAAGCCGTGAACCAAAATCAGACAAGATGTCCCCAGTTCTTAAGGCAAGTTCTCCCTTTATCCTCTTTGATTCGCCCATCCAGTTATCAAATACTTACTGAGCCAGACTTCAGAGACGCCAAGCACCATGCCAGACCAGAGCAGTCACAAAGGTTTAGGAAGTGGCTTCCCTGGCCCTGCACAGCTCAGAGTGTAACGGGGGAAACAATCAAATAAAGAAGGCATCGCAGTCCCACGTGGTTGGTGCCATCCCAGCAGGAGGTCTCCGTGTAGGCCAGCAGAAGAAAGGACTCTGCCTGGAGGACAGCAAAGGCCACACAGAGGAAGGGGTCCGTGGGCTGGATCTTGATGAAGGTCATCATTCCCTAGACAGGGATGAGAAGGGCCTCCAGACAGAAGCTGCAGCCGAGCAAAGGCACAGAGGTGTCACGGTGCTTCCCGCTCCCCAGGACAGGGAAAGTAAGGAGGCTGGAGAGGGAGGGAGGCCAGGTGCAGTTGGTACAGGGTCCATATCTGTGCAAGGCCCAGATGAGGAGTGTCCTGACACTTCAAGCGATGGGGAGCCAGTGGAGATTAGGTGTGGAGAGGATGCTGTTGATGCCATGTGTGGGGTCCCCGGCTCAGTGGAAACACAAGAGATATTTACTAAGGACCAGGTTAATGGAGACTGTGTCTGCTGCTATGGAGGTGTTACCTTCTCACTGCTGCCCTCCAGCCTTCTCAGATGGAGTATAGCCTCTAAGCATGACTGCTGCTCTTCTCCCCAGACCACAAGCCATAGAAAGCCAAGTACAGGTGACTGCATGATTATCAATCATGTAGCTGCCTGTCTGCACCGTAACCCTTTCCAACTTGGCTGCATCTCACATCAGTCCTCATTTGCAAGAGACTTGCAGCTGTAGCTGAATATATATATAGTCTTGATGATTTGCAGTGAAGCATAATTTACACCTTCTACTGCTTCTCAGAGAAATCATTTCCCCAAGACTAATAATAAAGCAGACCAGCCACCCACAGTAACAAAGCACCCCGACCACCCCAGCAAGCCATTCAGAAACAAACCAGAACACCGGCCGCATTAGGTCAGCCCTGGTGCCATTAGGCACCTCCGAGAGTGAAACTGACAGGCAGGGAAGGAATGTCGGCATTTAGCATCACTTAACACTGGGTTTTCAAACTAGGTCTCACAGAACCAGAGGGATTCCTAGAGGGAGTGATCCAGAGCCTGAGTCACAGTCCCCTGGGAGTGTATGTAGCAGAATGAGCAGCTGCTTTATCCAGGCCCCTGAAGCAAGCACCAGGGCTGGGAGATGGGGGATTCCAGGCAAGCCCAGCTCCCCTGCCTCCCAGTCAGCGATGCCAAGAAGTATCGCTGGCTTCTCAGACCAGGACGAAGAGCTTAGGCCACAGATGGTTCTGTGGTGCCCGTGGAGTGCTTGGCAATGCCTTGGCAGGTCCATTACCAACATCTCCCAGACTGGCCGCCCCCACCCCCACACTCTCTGAATGACTCCACACAGAGGACTCTGCATACATGAGGAAGGAGCCTGGCTTCATGTCCACTCTGGCTATTTTCTCCCAGGTGAGGCAAAAGAAGCCCATCTGAAATTCTAAACCCTATCAGGATCTGACAGCCACGCCCACCACAGGGCTCCGGAAAACCATACACAGAGCCTGTCTCATGCCTCTCCTGTGAACACCCCTAAACCCCAGCTCACCATCTCTCCTAGCACACATTCTAATCAGCATGCATTAGTAATCTGGCTAGAGGGACAGGCAAATCTTTGAAAGAGCTTCACCACCAACTCCCCTCCCTCCCCCACCACCTTTTTTTTTTCTTTTTCTTTTTTTTTGCTGACAAGCAAACATTGCCTCCTCTTTTCAAAGCAAGGAGTCGTCAGAAACAGGAAGATCTCTGCCCTCTTCCCTGTGTAGGCTGTCATGGCAGGACAGCGGAGGGCTTTTCTTTGTTCGCTGTTTCACAGAGGGAATTAGAGAAAAAAAGGTGAGCAGAGAGAGCCCTGCAACCGCCACCTTGGAGGATCCAATCATACAGCCAGGACAGACAGGTGCTGGGGCACAGACAGAGCTCAAAAACTGTAGTTGGCTGGCTGAAAGAGGGAACCGATGTCCCCTCTGTCATGTCACAAGAAACATCAACTTGAAAACATCTAGCCTTGGCGGGGCGCGGTGGCTCAAGCCTGTAATCCCAGCACTTTGGGAGGCCGAGACGGGCGGATCACGAGGTCAGGAGATCAAGACCATCCTGGCTAACACGGTGAAACCCCGTCTCTACTAAAAAATACAAAAAACTAGCCGGGCGAGGTGGCGGGCGCCTGTAGTCCCAGCTACTCGGGAGGCTGAGGCAGGAGAATGGCGTGAACCCGGGAGGCGGAGCTTGCAGTGAGCTGAGATCCGGCCACTGCACTCCAGCCTGGGTGACAGAGCGAGACTCCGTCTCAAAAAAAAAAAAAAAAAAAAAATTCATAGGTCCTATGACACCAAATGAAAGGAGAGTATTTTTCCCTTACGCCAAGCAGGGAGATATTTCAGGAGATCCCGGATGCAATCTGTTGCAGAAAACTCTGTGTTTCCATACTGGTTTATCTGTCACCTTATCTAAGATAAGATTCCCTTCCCCTTCAGTCCCCTTAACCTCTTAAGACTCTTGGTCACATTTTCTCACAGGCAGGGAGGATCTGGATAGGAGGAGACTGAGACCATGAAAAGGAATTTTTGGTTTTAAGTTTGTGATCCAAATACACTATAACAAACTCAAAGATCCACAGAAGGGCTGTGACTTCCTTGGGCAAAGATGTCTTCAATGACGGTGCTAAAACCAGACAAACAGGGACTTGGAAGAACCAAGATTGAAACTGACTTAAGGTGACAGTGGCCAGGGGTCAGAGAGACAAGGTCCCCACCCAAAATAGTGACCAAGAGGTTTGGAAGGACACTCCAAGAGAGCAGGATTCTTTTATTAATAAAGAAGGCAGGCCGGGCGCGGTGGCTCAAGCCTGTGATCCCAGCACTTTGGGAGGCCGAGACGGGCGGATCACGAGGTCAGGAGATCAAGACCATCCTGGCTAACACAGTGAAACCCCGTCTCTACTAAAAAAATACAAAAAAACTAGCCGGGCGAGGTGGCAGGCGCCTGTAGTCCCAGCTACTCGGGAGGCTGAGGCAGGAGAATGGCGTAAACCCGGGAGGCGGAACTTGCAGTGAGCCAAGATCCGGCCACTGCACTCCAGTCTGGGCGACAGAGCGAGACTTCATCTCGAAAAAAATAAATAAATAAAGGCAAATAGTAATGACCAGCATTCTGAGCAATGGATGCAAAATATGTAATATGGCAGTGGCCATCAGCAAATACTGAGCACTGATGTCAAGCTCTCAGTGGAGCATTGACGTTAAGGAAAACAATTGTAACTTTCACAACAATCCTCTGATGTAGGCCTTATTATTCCCACTTAAAGATACGGAAACTAACGGCTGGGCGTGGGGGCTCATGGCTGTAATCCCAGCACTCTGGCAGGCCAAAGTGGGCGGATCACCTGAGGCCAGGAGTTCGAGACCAGCCTGGCCAACATGAGGAAACCCCGTCTCTATTAAAAATATAAAAATTAGCCGGGCATGGTAGTGGGTGCCTGTAATCCCAGCTACTTGAGAGGCTGAGGCAGGAGAATCACTTGAACCTGGGAGGCGGAGGTTGCAGTGAGCCGAGACCACTCCAGCCTCGGGGGACAGAGCAAAACTCCATCTCAAAAAAAAAAAAAAAAGCTATGGAAACTGAGGTAGAAGTTAAGGTAAATATTATACCCAAAGTCTCATACAGCCAGCATGCAAACCCAGGTCTGACCAGCTCCAAACACCACGCTCATCACTATTGCACCAAACTGCCTGCCAAGATGCCCACAAATCGAGAACACCCCCATCCTAGGAGTTGCCCAGTAATCAGATAAATCCCAAAGGAGGCCGTCAACGCCTGTTTTTGTCTCCAGCAGGAAATAATAATGGTCTGCTGCTCTATAGATACAAGGACTTCATGGAATCTGAATTATTTGCCCTGCAGCAGGGATGTTCTATTTGAGTCACACACAGTCTGTTCCCCAATCAATCTTGTTACCTACTGTATCCATGTGTAAGATGCCTGGAGGTGATTTGTATTGTTTTGTATTTATTTATTTTTTTTTATTTTTATTTTTTTTTGGAGATGGAGTCTCGCTCTGTTGCCCAGGCTGGAGTGCAGTGGCCGGATCTCAGCTCACTGCAAGCTCCGCCTCCCGGGTTTACGCCATTCTCCTGCCTCAGCCTCCCGAGTTGCTGGGACTACAGGCGCCCGCCACCACGCCCAGCTAATTTTTTGTATTTTTAGTAGAGATGAGGTTTCACCGTGTTAGCCAGGATGGTCTTGATCTCCTGACCTCGTGATCCGCCCGTCTCGGCCTCCCAAAGTGCTGGGATCACAGGCTTGAGCCACCGCGCCTGGCCGTTTTGTATTTATTTTATTGTAACTCCTTATTGTTACTTTTTTCCCCATGTGAAGCCAAGTAACCACCACGGGCAGCAAACTCAGAATCTTGTATTCATCGGTGCCGAAGTCAAAATGAGTGAACTACAACCCTTTGTTTTCTTATCAAGTGACTATGCCTGGTTGTACCACGAAGCTAAAGGCTTAAAGATCAGACACCCAATCCTTGACCTCAAGGAATCCACAATATAGTGGGGGGCAACAAAAATTCCAACCTAGTAGTGTTAAGGGGTCTAGAATAAGAATGGGGGTGGCGGGGCGGGGAGCGGCAGGGCACAGTGGCTCACATCTGTAATCCCAGCACTTTGGGAGGCTGAGGCAGGCGGATCATGAGGTCAGGAGATCAAGACCATCCTGGCTAACACAGTGAAACCCTCGTCTCTACTAAAATACAAAAAATTAGCCAGGCATGATGGTGCGTGCCTGTAATCCCAGCTACTGGAGAGGCTGAGGCTGGGGAATCGCTTGAACCCAGGAGGCGGAGATTGTAGTGAGCCAAGATCGTGCCACTGCACTCCAGCCTGGGTGACAGAGCGAGACTCCAACTCAAAAAAAAAAAAAAAAGAAGAAGAAGAATAGAATAGAATAGAAGAGAAGAGAAGAGAAGAGAAGAGAAGGGGGATATATCTCAGTAGAGCTGTCACACAGAAAGAAAAGGGAGTAAGGGTAAAAAAGAGGATGGCGGAGGAGGGTGACTTCGAGGAACAGGAACAGCATGCACAGGGCACAGAAGCACAAGAAAGCATAGCTGCACCCAAGAATCAGGTAGTTCCATGTGGTTCTGATAACATTATGCACGTGAATAAACAGCTAAAATGCAGCTCGGGAGGTAGGCAGGGGTTGGGTCATGAAGGGCTTGTAAACAAGGCTAAGGCATGTTATACTGTAAAGACAACAAAGAACCCATGAAAAATTTTAAACAGCAGGGTTCCGTGATCAAACTGGCTACAAAAATCACTGCACCATCACTTTGGAGGATATGAGATAGGAATTTGGCAGGATTTGTTTTACAAGACACAGGTCACAAAGACCCCGCTGATCAAATAGGATCCAGTAAAGGAGCCAGCCAAAATCCACCAAAGATGGCAGCCAGAGCTACCGCTGGTCGTCCTCATTACAGGGTAATTATAACACACTGGCATGCTAAATGACACTCCCACCAGCGCCAGGACAGTTTACAAATGCCACGGCAATGTCTGGAAGTTACCCTGTATGGTCTGAAAGGGTAAGGAACCCTCAGTTCCCAGAACTCCCTATCCCTTTCCCAGAAATCTTATGAATACTCTCCTTCTCGTTTAGCATATAATCAAGAAATAACAATAAGAATAGTCAGTCAAGCAGCCCATGCTTTACTTATATGGTAGCCATCCTTTTATTCCCTTACTTTTGGTGTGTGTGATGGAGTTTCACTTTTGTCACCCAGGCTTGAGTGCAATGGCACGATCTTGACTCACTGAAACCTCCACCTCCCGGGTTCAAGCGATTCTCCTGCCTCAGCCTCCCGAGTAGCTGGGATTACAGGCGCCTGCCACCACGCCCGGCTAATTTTTGTGTATTTAGTAGAGATGGGGTTTCACCATGTTGGCCAGGCTGATCTCGAACTCCTGACCTCAGGTGATCCGCCTGCCTCGGCCTCCCAAACTGCTGGGATTACAGGCGTGAGCCACCACACCCAGCCTTATTTCCTTACTTTTTAATAAACTTGCTTTTACTTTACTCTGTCAGCTAACTCTTGAATTATTTCCTGTGTGAAGCCAAGAACCCACGTGGCCTCTCTGGCTCAGCCCCAATTTTGGGGTTCACCCTGTGACAGACGGACATCACTAGGGGATAAAATGGACAGCCACTCCTGTTAGGGCGCACAGCAGAAATCCAGACTAAGTCTCTGACAGCAAGGACCTGAGACTTCCATCTAGGCGCTGCAGGAGGCACCGGCTTTGTGGCACCACCACCATCTGCAGTGTAGAGCCCTACAACACCGGCCCGGGATTAGATTCTGAGCTCCACAGCAACAGTTTAAAAAGAGATTTTCCATCCAGCCCCTCGAAACAAACCTCTCCTTTGCCCCAGGAACAGGAAAAAAGACAGAAACGAATACTTGAGTCCTTCAGTTGCCTCTTGAGTTTCACCTCTCCCAATAAATAGCCTTTTCCTCATTACAAAAAGAGTCTCTTCTGGGAGTGCCCAGGCAGCCAGAGGCCCATCAAACCCAGGTAAGAAGCAATTAAGACTAATTAGCCCAGCCTGAGCAGCAGCAACCATTATCTAGCAGTTTCAAATAAACTAGCAATGGCCAGACGCCGCAGCTTCCCTTGCTTTTTCACTTGTAGGACCTGTGCCCTGAAAACCTCCGGGAAAATGCTACACCATCTTGCATGCAACTCCCCAAGTGTTATCCCAATACCAGCCACATCCCATGGGAACTTGTTGGGAGAGGCAGAATCTGAGGTCCCACCCCAGACCTACTGAATCCAGATCTGCATTTCGTAAGACTCACAAGTGATCTGTGCCTCAACCACAATGCTGCAGTAGGACCTCAGAGGGGCCTTTGGAAAACGATCGCCCTACGTCCCCAACACCATCCGTCCTGTGTGCCCCCGGTAAAACTCCAGTTAACAGGCCGCTGTCGGCATCCAGCTCTGATCACCAGAGCATACAGGGAGGTAACCTCCACTTACAGAGGGTGTGTGTACGAGGTGCCAAAGCTCTTCTACCAGGTTCTCCTGATACTCAGAGGAGCCCTGGAAGACTCAGAAAGATCCCGCAAGTTGCCTGGGCTCTCACATGGGTAGCAGGGACTGAGCTGGGATTTGTACCCAGACCTGCCACCCTCTTGCCAAGCACTCTGCTGCCCCCGCCTCCCAGGGGTTTCTGCCCGACCCTTGAACGTTGTTGTCTAAGCTGTCCACACCGGAAGTCGCTGCAGGGCTCACATTCCAGTTCACAAACCAAACCACACAAAACCACCAGTGATCCCCTTGGAACTGATAAACTGTCTCAAGATGTGGAGACCATGTCCCCATGGCATATGTTTTTCCTAACACTGTTGGCATCTGGCAAGACCATCCCAGGCTGCCTCTCTGTTGTCCTGGTTCGTACTGCAGTCCAGACCCTGCCCCCTCGCCTTTCCACCGGCTGAATCCTGCACTTCCTCCTTAGCCAGGCTTCTGGCACTGGCCCCAGGAAAGCCTCCCTGAGGCCCACCTCCACCTCGTGATGAAGGAAACCCCTCTGGTCAAACAGGAACACCAGCCACCGTATCTCTGTCCTCCGATTAAATATACTCACAGAGGTCTAATTCCAAAACCTTTCTTTCCATGACCCTGCGTAGCCTCATATAATCCACTTTAAAAAAGAAAGAATGAAAGTAAACTAAATCCAATCTAATTCCAGGATTTAACATGTCTTGCAGACAAACGCAGAAACCCCTAAGGGCATTCAAATGCCTTGCTACTCAAATTGTGGCCGGCACACTGGAGGCAGTGGCATCACCTGGGAGCTGGCGGGAAATGCAGAATGCCAGTGTGGTGTAATATGAAATAGATTTGGTCCTTGTCCTCAGGTCCTGCCACATGGCTCCTCAAACCCTTGGAATTTCCTGATAGGAATGTCTT
The DNA here is from genome assembly GCF_003255815.1 of Theropithecus gelada. NCBI lineage: Eukaryota > Metazoa > Chordata > Mammalia > Primates > Cercopithecidae > Theropithecus > Theropithecus gelada. The sequence goes on from NC_037684.1 coordinate 66,487,570, forward strand.
TTGTTATTCAAAATGAGCCCATCTGATCACACTTCAGTTGACACTAATACGGTGACTTAGGGTAGGGGCCCTCAGATAGCCCAGGTTGGGGCTGGTCACCAGGAACCACAAGTTATTAGAGGATTAGAGGGTTGGGATTTCTGAGCCCTACCTGCTGACCTCCAGGAAAAGGGGGGCCCTGGGAGGCTGGAGATCAAGCTCTATAAAAACTCTTTTTTTTTTTTGAGATGGAGTCTCGCTATATCTCATCCAGGCTGGAGTACAGTGGTGTGATCTCTGCTCACTGCAACGTCCAAGCGATTCTCCTGTCTCAGCCTCCCAAGTAGCTGAAAGTACAGGCGCATGCCACCACACCCGGCTCATTTTTGTATGTTTAGTAGAGACGGGGTTTTACCACGTTGGCCAGGCTGGTCTCGAACTCCTGACCTCAGGTGATCTACCTGCCTCGGCCTCCCAAAGTACTGGGATTACAGGCATGAGCCACCGTGCTCAGCCTATAAAAACAAGATCTGATGAGCTTCTGGGATGCTGAACACATAGAGGTGCTAGGAGAGTCCAGAGAGGGCATGGAAGCTGCACACGCCTACCCCCATATGCCCTGGCATTAAACAGGCAGCCCCCAGCATTCAGCTCTGATCACCGAGCATGCAGAAATATGAACTCCACTTACGGAACGTGTACAAGGTGCCAAGCTCTTCTCCCAGGTTCTCCTGACCCTCAGAGCAGTCCTGGGAAACTGAGAAAAATTCTTCAACTTGCAGAAGGTACCCCCTTCCTCTGGCTGTTCATCTGTATCCTTTATAATAAACCAGTAAACGTGTTTCCCCAAGTTCTGTGAGCCATCCTAGGAAACCGATCAAACCCAAGCAGGGGGCAGTGGGAACCCCAATTTATAGCCAGTCAATCAGAAATATAAGTGACACTACTTGACATATGAAGTGGGGGCAGTCTTGTGGGACTGCACTCTTAGCCTGTAGGATTTGACTCCAACGCCAGGCAGACAATGTTACAACCCAATAGAAATATAAGAGGCCCAGCTGGTGTCCACTGAAGAACTGCCTGGTGTGTGGGAAAACACTCGCCACCCCCAATCTAGTCACAGAAGTGTCTGGTGCTGTGTGAGTGTGGAGTATGAGCAGAGTTTGGTTTTTAATTCCAGATTCAGGTTTCCACCTCAGACCTACTAAACCAGAGTCTGCGTTTTAACAAGAGCCTCGAGTGATATGCACACCCATCCGTGTTAGAGAAGCACAGATCTCACACCCTGCATACTGATATTCTACAGCTAGGCTCTGATGTCCCTACACCAGAAGCCAGGCCCCACGTATTCAAAGCCTTTTTTATTTATTTACTTATTTATTTATTTTTTTGAGTCTCACTCTGTTGCCTAGGCTGGAGTGCAGAGGTGTGATCTCAGCAGCTCACTGCAACCTCTGCCTCCCGAGTTCAAGGAATTCTTCTCCCTCAGCCTCCTGAGTAGCTGGGATTACAGGCACATGCGACCAAGCCGGGCTAATTTTTTTTTGTATTTTTAGTAGGGACAGGGTTTCACCACATTGGCCAGGCTGGTCTCGAACTCTTGACCTCAGGTAATCCACCCACCTTAGCCTACCAAAGTGCTGGGATTACAGGCATGAGCCACCATGCCCGGCCCAAAGCCTTCTTTATAATATGAAAGTATTAGACTAGGCTGGCCACAGTGGCTTATGTCTATAATCCCAACACTTTGAGAGGCCAAGGTAGGAGGACAGCTTGAGCCCAGGAGTTTGAGGCCAGCCTGGGCAACATAGCAAGACTCTGTCTCTCCAAAAAAATAACTGAGCTAGGCATGGTGGTGTGCCTCTGTGGTCCCAGCTACTCAGGAGGCTGAGGTAGAAGGATGGCTTGAGCCTGGGGGGTGGAGATTATCCCACTGCACTCCAGCCTGGGGGAAGAGAGCAAGACACTATCTCAAACAAAACAAAAAACAAAGAATATATTAGACCAAACTCCAGATAAGATTTTGTTTCGTGCACGTCCTTGATTACCAACTCCCACTTAACACGGCTGTATTGTCACTCCACGTACAACAAATGTTTGTAGCTATTTATCAATAAAACACTTGCTAAATGAGAGCAGCAGACTTAAACTAAATAACTCAAAGTTAAGCTTTCTTATTTCCATTCCTAATTATATAAAAAATTGTAAAAAATGGCTCAGTGACACTCTTCCATGATCCACTGCTAAAATAAGGATCTTCTCTCATGATTGAATTAGGACGAGGACTCATTTCTGTGGAATTTTTAAAATAGCATCTCTAAAGAATTTTTACAACTTAATTAGTTTTTTGTTGACTAACCCTAGACTCCTCTGTGCATTTGACAAGCAAATGAGGAGGGAGGAGGAATTGAGGCATCTGAGAAAAAATGAAGAATCTTAAATGTCTGGATGGTTTCAATAGAAAACGTTAGTGTGAACCTGAAGTCTCCTTAAAGAGGTCACCTGCCCAAGTCACCTTGGAGGGGACAGCACATTCCCAAGGGCTCCCTGTTGAAGAACCACCAATCTCAGCTCCAGGCTTTAACTGCATCTGCTGAGCCCTGAAGAAAGCACGCTTGGCCGGGCATGGTGGCTCACGTCTGTAATCCCAGCACTTTGGGAGGCCGAGGCAGGTGGATCACAAGGTCAGGAGATCAAGGCCATCCTGGCTAACACGGTGAAACCCCGTCTCTACTAAAAATACAAAAAATTAGCCAAGCGTGGTGGCACGCACCTGTAGTCCTAGCTACTCGGAAGGCTGAGGCAGGAGAATGGCATGAACCCGGGAGGTGGGGCTTGCAGTGAACCGAGATGGCGCCACTGCACTCCAGCCTAGGTGACAGAGCCAGATTCTGTCTCAAAAAAAAAAAAAAAAAAAAAGAAGCACACTTATAGTAATTCCTCAAATAGAAAAATGTATTTCTGTTGAACCCAAGGTTGTGACAGATGTATTAACCACACACAAACACACACAAAACACAGGGAATCTGGGATTCGAAAGTGACCACATTTTGCCGGGCATGGTGGCTCATGCCTGTCATCCCAGCACTTTGGGAGGCCAAGGCGGGTGGATCACAAGGTCAAGAGATCGAGACCACCTTGACCAACATGGTGAAACCCTGTCTCTACTAAAAATACAAAAATTAGCCAGTCGTGGTGGCATGTGCCTGTAGTCCCAGCTACTCAGGAGGCTGAGGCAGGAGAATCGCTTGAACCCGGGAGGCAGATGTTGCAGTGAGTTGAGGTTGTGCCACTGCACTCCAGCCTGGCGACAGAGCGAGACTCCATCTAAAAAAAGAAGGAAGGAAGGGAGGGATTGAGGGAGGGAGGCAGGCAGGGAAGAAAGAGAGAGAGAGGAAGGAAGGAAGGGAGGGAGGGAGGGAGGGAGGGAGGGAAGGAATAAATGACCACATCTGTTCAAAAAATATAGACCAAGTATCTACTAGTGTGCCCAGCAGTGTACAAGATGCTAGGATAACTTGTGGGAGGGAGGAGGCCAATTTGAAAGAGTAGCCATGGCTCTCAGGAGCTCAGAGCAACTGCTGAAGTGTGCACTGTGGACTCTTCGCAGAATCTCTTAGAAGCTTGTCAGACATGCAGGACCGCAGGCCCCATCCCAGGCCTCCTGAGTCAGAATCTGTATCCAACAAGATCCAGGGAATTTGTTTAAAGAAACCACTTTGGGCCAGGCACAGTGGCTCATGCCTATAATCCCAGCACTTTGGGAGGCCAAGGCAGGTGGATCACTTGAGGTCAGGGGTTCGAGACCAGCCTGGTCAACATGGTGAAACCCCATCTCTACTAAAAATACAAAATTAGCTGGGTGTGGTGGTGTTCCTGTAATCCCAGCTACTCAGGAGGCTGAGGCAGAAGAATCACTTGAACCCAGGGGGCAGAGATTACAGTAAGCCAGGACTGTGCCACTGCACTCCAGCCTGAGTGACAGAGCAGGATCCCCCTCCCCCGCCCCCAAAAAAGCAAACCACTTTGCTCTAGCAGCACTGAAGTCAGTTTGAGAAGCACTGCTCTAAGTGCGATGATAAAATACTGAAACTGAAACAGACAGGAACTGGGGTGTCCCCATGAGTGGTCACCCATGTGGAGGTCAACAGGGGCCATCTGCATAGATTCAGCTTGCTCCTTTTCTCCTTCCAAGCACATGGCAGGATTGTATTTTCTCACTGTCTTAAAGTTAGGTGTGGCTGTGCTTTAGACAATAAAATACCAGCAGAAGTGTCACGTGTCATTCCTGGGCAAAAGCTTTAAGAACCATGCGCTGTTTAACACAGTCCCCGAGGATTTCAGATACTGGTTGCCCCATCATCCCGGGTCCTAGAGGTCTTGCGGCTTCAAACCAACTCACAATAGACTTACAACATGAGCCAAAAAAAACCCATATTGCTTTACCACTGAGATTGTTATGGTGGCATATCGTAACCCATCCTGACCCACACAGCGCACATACCCACGATGCTACCTTTTTCAGAATATTTCTGTTATTCCTCATCCACTGTTCAAATTCATCATTACTTTAAGATAAGACCTCTTTTTTAGCCCTGAACAGTATTACTTAACTCAGTTACTCTCTTTGCTCATCAAACTTCACTCCAGAGTCATCTGATGTTTTCCTTTCCACAGATTTCCTCATGTGTTTACGCTTTTATCTTTTTGTACTGTACGCTTTTTGGTAAGCTGCCTTAAATCCTATTTGCCACAAGGTGACAGACAGACAGTCACATGAACAGACACACCAGACTTGGCTTTGAATGAATTTTGGCTGTTTCCAAAAAAAAATCAAATCCACACCTCAAAAGACAAAGATTTGCTGTTACTGAGGATATTTATAAGAATGTGGCCCCGGGCCAGCATGTATTCCTTCTACCTGCTCTTCCCACAAAAGGATACTTACAAAATGTTCGGGACACACCGTTCCTACTTCTGAAAAGCAATTCATTTCTGGACACACCATCTCTTTTTGCCTCACTGTGAGGAGAAATGTGAACTATGCTAGCTCCACAAAGACCTTGAGCATCATTAACCAACATTTTTATTTTTAAAATTCAGTTTCATCTCAGCACTCTGGGAGGCCGAGGCAGGTGGATCAGGAGTTTGAGACCTGCCTGGCCAACATGGTGAAACCCCGTCTCCACTAAAAATACAAAAATTATCTGGGCATGGTGGTGGGCACCTGTAATCCCAGCTGTTGGGGAGGCTGAGACAGGGGAATCACTTGAACCCAGGAGGCGGAGGCTGCAGTGAGCCAAGATCGCACCACTGCACTCCAGAATGGGCGACAGAGCGAGACTCTGTCTCAAAAAAAATAATAAAATAAAATAAATCATTTCAATATAGTTATTGAACCCCTCCCGCACGTTCTGACCTTGTGCTAAGCACAGGTAAACCTGATTTTAACTAGTTCCTTCTGGTGTACACTGAGGTTGTCGTTCATCTTGTGCTATCAGAGGCTGTGATACAATACAGGCTGATGTTTACAGATTGCCTGATATATCAGATGCTCCCTGAGTCGAAATTTCTAGAAGTGGAATTGCTGGGACACAGAACATGTACTCATTAACGTTTTGGAGGTACAGTGCCAAATGGCCCTTCAGGAAGCTCACGACCATTTCCTTACACCCTGCCAATACCATTTTTTTTTTTTACATGTTTCTGTCTTTAAGCTATTTTTTAATTAAATTTGCAATTATTTGATCACTGGCGAGACTAAATAGTTGAGGACTTTTTATATGGTTTTTTGTGTGTGTGCATTCATTTGTTTGTTTTAAGAGACGGGGTCTCGCTCTTTGGCTCAGGCTAGAATGCAGTGGTGCAATCTCAGCTCACTGCAGCTTTGACCTCCTGGGTTTAAGCGATCCTCCCACCTCAGCCTCCTGAGTAGCTGGAACGATAGGCATGCATCACCACACCCAGCTAATTTTTTTGTATTTGTAGAGATAAAATTTGGGTTTCTCCATGTTGCTGGTCTTGAACTCCTGGGCTCAAGCAATTCGCCCGCCTTAACCTCCCAAAGTGCTGGGATTACAGGCATGAGCCACCATGCCCAGCCTGTATATGTTTTATTATGAAGTGTCTATCCAAGTTCTTTGCCCGTTCTTATACTGATATATTCCTCTTTGTTTTGGGTTTGTTTTTTTTTTATTTATAAAAGCACTTTCTACATTAAGGAACTTTTTCCAAATTTGTCTTTGCCTTTTACCTCCTTTTTTTCGGGAAGAGATCTTTAGTGGCAGAATAAAGGATGGACAGATGGGGAAAATACAAAAGGGAAAAAGTGCATCACAAGTGACCTGCACGAAGTGAGACCCCCTGAGGCTCCCCTACTCCCTCCAATCAACACACCAGGAAGACCTGCTGACATTACCTGCAAAATACATTCCAAATCCACCCACCTCTCACCATCTCCACTTCCAGCACCCGGCTCTGAGCTTCCCAACTGGTCTCCTTGCTTCCCCTCCCTGCTCTCTTCAAATCCATTCTCCACCCTACAATCTAGAAGAGCTTTCCAGAACGCATCCGAACATGTCACCCACTTTAATCAAACCAAAGGCTTTTCCACCGCATTTAGAAAATGACCCAACTTCCCAGGTTCTATCTCCTTCCCTGGCACAACCCCACGCCCTCTCCCCCTACTTGCCACTCTCTAGCCATTCTGGAATATTCTGGCTCTCTCAGGTATAGCAAACATACTCCTCTACTCAGGGTTACGTGCATCTGCAGTCCCCCTCAACCTCAAATTATTTTCCCCCAAATAGTCACAAGGCTGGCTGGGCACAGTGGCTCACCCCTATAATCCCAGCACTTTGGGAGGCCAAGGTGGGTGGATCACTTGAGGTCAGGAGTTGGAGACAAGCCTAGCCAACATGGTGAAACCCTATCTCTACTAAAAATACAAAAATTAGCCGGCTGTGGTGGCGTGGGCCTATAGTCTCAACTACTTGGGAGGATGAGGCATGAAAATCATTTGATCGCAGGAGGTGGAGGCGCAGTGAGCCGAAACCACACCACTGCACTCCTGCCTGGGCAACAGAACAAGACACTGTCTTCCCCCTCTCAAAAAAAAAAAAAAAGTTGAAAACAAACCAAAAGAAGAAGAATACTTCACAGCCCATGAAAATTATAACAAATTCAAATTTCAGTCCATAAATAAAGTTTTATTGGAACACAGGCATGCCCACTGGCTTTCAGATTATCTCTGGCTGCTTTTGCACTACAGCAGCAGAGCGGATTAGCTGTGACAGAGACCATATGGGGTGCTCTCACCGCTTCTCACTGCCTCTGGCGCACTACAGATCACACCGAGGCAGCCGTAACTCAATTTTGCCTCATGGTCCACGAAGCCTAAAATGTTTCCTGGCCTTTTACGGAAAAGATTTGCCAATGCAAGTTAAGAAGGAGAAGGCTTTTAAGAAATGTTTCTAAGGGAGAAGGGACAAGGCTTGCTAACCTATTGAAAAGGAGAGGAAAGGTAAGGGGAGGGATATCAGGGGACTTGGTGGACAGATGGTGGTGACATTCACTAAAGTTTAGAGCAGGGGTGTCCAACTTTTGGCTTCCCAGGGCCACACTGGAAGAAGAAAAATTGTATTGGACCTCACATAAAATACACCAACACTAACTATAGCTGATGAGCTAAAAAATATGTATCTCACACACACACACAAAAAAAACCCTCATGTTTTAAGAAAGTTTACAAACTTAAGTCCAGGCATGGTGGCTCACGCCTGTAATCTCAGCACTTTGGGAGGCTGAGGCAGGTGGATCACCTGAGGTGGGGAGTTCAAGACCAGCCTGACCAACATGGAGAAATCTCATCTCTACTAAAAATACAAAATTAGCCAGGCATGGTGGCGCATGCCTGTAATCCCAGCTACCCAGGAGGCTGAGGTAGGAGGATTGCTTGAACCCCGGAGGCAGAGGTTGCAGTGAGCTGAGATCACGCTATTGTACTCCAGCCTGGGCAACAAGAGCGAAACTCCACCTCAAAAACAAAATAGAAAGTTTACAAATTTGTGTTGGGCTGCATTCAAAGGCCATCCTGGGCCACATGTTCCACAAGCTTGGTTTAGAGGTTGGGAATAGAAGGCAGTGAAGAGGCTGGGCAGGGTGGCTTGTGCCTGTAATCTTAGCACTTTGGGAGGCCAAGGCGGGAGGATCACTTGAGCCCAAGAGTTTGAGACCAGTCTGAGAAACACGGTGAAACCCTACCTCTACAAAAAATACAAAAATCAGCCAGGCGTGGTGGCAGGTGCCTATAGTCCAAGCTACTTGGAGGATCGTTTGAGTCCAGAAGGTCACGGCAGCAGTGAGCCATTATCATGCCACTGTACTTCAGCCTGGGCAACGGCGCAAGACCCTGTCTCAAAAAAAAGAAAAAAAGAAAAAAAAAAAGAAGAAGGCAGTAAAGAGAGAAGAGTGGGCCGACGCCTGTAATCCCAGCACTTTGGGAGGCTGAGGCGGGCAAATAAGGAAGTCAGGAGTTCAAGACCAGCCTGGCCAACCTGGTGTAACCCTGTCTCTACTAAAAATACAAAAATTAGCCAGGCATGGTGGTGTAAACCTGTAATCCCAGCTTCTCGGGAGGCTGAGGCAGGAAAATCACTTGAACCCAGGAGGCGGAGGTTGCAGTGAGCCGAGATCGCGCCATTACACTCCAGCCTGGGCAACAGAGCAAGACTCCATCTCAAAAAAAAAAAAAGAAAGAAAGAAAGAAGAGAAAGGAGAGAGATGATGAGTTTAATTTTGACATGTGAAATTTGAGTACCTAGCGGTTGAATCTGAAGACCAGCTCCGAGCTCAAGAAGAGGAGTAGGCGGAGAACTAGGAAGTTAAACTACAAACAAATTCTTAGAGATGGTAGAGAAGACAGTAAACGTGAAGAAAGGAGGTGGGTGGGTCCTCTTAAGAGTCCTCAAAAACTTCTCACAGTTCACATACTTACTGCAACTAAACTTTCACAATGTCACAACGTGTTCTGGTCGGCCAAGGAGAAGTTAGAGAGATCTGCCAGCCACCACTTCTTCTCGCCATAGGCATAAACACCACCCCAAAGGCCTCGCCATTGCAGGGAGAGAGAGAAATATACTAATTTTGCATTTAAGTACAGAGGAATTCATCCTGACATTTTGTTAGAAAGTCTATCATGTGTCGCCTTGCTGCTGTGAGTAGTAAGACAGCACACCACAAAAACAATGTCCCCTGGACTGGCCTGATAATAGTCAAAATACCTTACGTGTACACAAGGCTTCCTGGTTTACAAAAAACATTTTCTTTCACTAGCAAAGTGGGGATCCATATCCATGTTCACAGATGAGGTCTACCACACCGTCAGAAAAAAAGCTGGGCTTATGCAGGCAGAGAAGAGTACATGAAGGTCAGCCCCTCATTCATGTTTCTAGGTGGTAATAGACATCAGGGATCCACAGAGTGGTGAACAGATGTCAGGGATTCCTGCCGACTTGTTGCTAAGGGAACTTTTGTGAAAATGCCCTGAATCCACTCAATCCATAAGCCTTGTTCATTGCTTTAAAGTCCGGTGGGGTAGACACTGACCAGTCCAGCACACAAGTGTGACAAAGGGGGTGGCTCCTTCTGAGCTGAGGCTCACAGAGTGGTGGGCCAAAGGTCATTTTCTAACACCAGGAGCTACAAATACTGGCCACAGGCCCCCATACCAAGGAGGATGATTTAGTGAAGATGTCAGAAAGCACATTGGTCTTTTCAGTCACAATTACCCACTCCCCCGAGTCACAAGCCCTAATTACACCTTTTGTGAACAGAGTTGATGACTGTCTGAAAAATACTAGCATGAGGGACAAGGTCACACTCATTTTGGGTGATTTTCATGTTGCAGACAGAAAGGAAAAGGCTCTGTTTTAAAATCAATTTGTGTAATATAGCAAACATCTATTAGATGTCAGGGAGCTCAGATCCACTACGTCTATGAATCACCAGCACTGAACAGCCCTGGCCTAAAAAAAGCTGGACTGGTATGTCAATGGCTTAGTGGACAGGCCCAGAGCCAAGCAAATCTGATTTCAAATTCCAGCTGCATCATTTATTGTGTGGCCTTTATAAAGAAACCTCTAGAGTCAAAAGAAAAAAAAAAAAAAAAACCTCCAAGGATTGCGATAGAGGTAGAACTGCCAAGTGGCTGCATTTTACCTCCCTCTTGGGGTTCTCTCTCTCATCAATCTGGCCTGGCACCACCTCCCCACTAATGGATCATCTGTCCCATGTGTGTTCTACCTAGCCTTCTGAGGGAGCTAGTCTGCAATACGGCCCTCAATGAACCACACCTCCCTCGTAACCACACCTGTACCCACCTCCCTTCCAAATTGACTCTGGACGGATCCTGTGACTGCTTTCCTTTCACAATAAAATGTGGCTGAAACAATATGCCAGTTCTGGGCCTAGGCCTTAAGAGGGCCTGGTAATGTATGCCTTTGCATCCTTAGAAGCCACCTACCACATAACAACAACCACCCTGCTGAAGAGAAAGGCCATGTGGAAAGGCCATGGCGAATGAAACACCACATGGAGAGAGGTGCCACATGGAAGAACATCAAGGCACTAGACAGACGAGTGAAGATGACATTTTGGAGGCTGCAGCCTAGTTGAGCCTCCAGGACTCTGCCCCAGCCACTATCTGATTGCAGCTGCATGAGGGACACTGAGACAGACCAGCAGAAGAACCACCCAGCTGATCCCCGTCAATCTACAAAACCATGACAGTTAATAATAAATCGTTGCTTTGAAACACTAAATCTTGGAGTGGCTTGTTACATGGCAACAGATAAAACATCATTCCTTAATTATCCATAGCACAGCGCACTCTCTCCCACAGACACTCCTTATTAACTCCTGCAGTGCAATGGCATGAACCCAAAATGGTAGAGTGAAGGAAATCAAGTTTAAGGGTGACCCTCAGCAGTCATTCCAGTTTTGCTAGCAAACAGTGTCATATTCTGTTAGTACCCCAGAGGTCCAGATTATCCAGCCAGATCCTGGATTCTAAGAATACCACCTAGTTCAAAGAAAGCTCTATTTTGTTTGTATTCCAACCCCATTGTCCCCCAGAATTATTTCCCAAAAGCTCTGGGAAGTTTTGTAGATGCCTTACAGCATCCTCCAGGTCCCTAATTTCTTCTCTCCATTCACACAAGAATTCCTGGACCCTGTTAGACCCTCCAACCACTGACCTGTCCAGGCTTGTCGTGGTACCATGTCTTTCTCTCCAAATCTTCCCCAGGATGGAGATCTAGGCTTCTCTATCCACCTTCCCCAGGAGCTATTTCTCAACCTCGATGTACCCCAGAAAGCTGGTGGAAATATTCCCACATGTGGGGTTCCCAAGTCTATGGAGGCAATCTCAGGCCTAGCTTGGAGCTGGCAGAACATGCTCCCACAGCTCCTATCTCTGGTCTCAGGTCTCTTCCTCTACCATATCTCTCAAATGATGTTAAAAAGACTTCTCAGCCGGGTGCAGTAGCTCACGCCTGCAATCCCAGCACTTTGGGAGGCCGAGGCAGGCGGATCACGAGGTCAGGAGATCGAGATCATCCTGGCTAATACAGTGAAACCTCGTCTCCACTCAAAATACAAAAAAATTAGCTGGGTGTGGTGGTGGGCACCTGTAGTCCCAGCTATTCGGGAGGCTGAGGCAGGAGAATGGCATGAACCTGGGAGGCAGAGCTTGCAGTGAGCTGAGATCACACCACTGCACTCCAGCCTGGGCAACAGTGCAAGACTCCGTCTCAAAAAAAAAAAAAAAAAAGACTTCTCAATTCCTCTTCCTCATCATAGCAGAGGAAACCCTCACGAAAGATTTTTCTAGTTGATTTTACCTAATAATTAGTTGTGGGCCTTGGCTATAAGGCCTATTCCTTTTCTGGAGGTAGGGGTTTCCCTCTGCCCATCCTTTGAAGAGCTGCACCACCCCCTGAATAGGAAGGACCCTTGTGACCAGACTCCTTGGGCCTACCAGAGACTTCTACACTTCCCTGTCTGTGCTGAGGTTTTCCTGGAAGCTGCTCTCTAGAAGCCAAGTATGTGCTATACCATTTCCTTGGAGTCTTGACCAAAGAGATTGCCCCAAAAACCAAGACCTCCTCCAAGCTGGCCTCTTCCCATGGACTAGCTGGCCGCTGGGTCAGATCTGGTGACCCTCTTAGAGTTAGTTCCCAACTACCCTTCCCCGTGTATGCTTCCTGCAAAGGCTGGGTCTCTCAGTTCCCCTTGCTTCATCTGAACAAGGAAGATCTCCTTGGGAAGTATCCAGTGTGCACACAGTTTTCAGTGCCTCACTCCCCTCTGCCAAGATGGGGTTTCCTGGCATCACTCTTTCCATCAGGGTGAAAGTTCCACTGTAGTAGGGAGCACATTAGAGATACCATGCTCAGCTGTGTACCCACAATCTCATCCCTCGCCCAGCAGGCTAGTACAGTCCATCTGTCTGTACTTGTTTCTCCAACAGCTGCCCTGGCCTTCTGAACTGCATGCTCCCAAGCAAGCTCAGTGACAGCACCACATTGGCTGACATCTCATGAGGTTCGCCACCTCTAGTATCTATGGGCCCCCTGTCTAGTCTCATGAGTCCAGATGCTGGCCAGTCTACCCACCAGCCCGGGCAACTCTGCATTCTCTGAGTCTGCCCTTGAGGACTCACCCCATCCCAATGGACTCTGCTTGCATATCCTCTATCTCTACCTAGCCTTCAGCCTTGAGGTCCAGCCACTGGGCTTGTCCTGGTACCATGTCTTTCTGCTCCTGTAGGAGGTTCCCAGATGCCACAAACCCCCCTATTGAAACTGCATCTGCTTTGGCCCTGAGAAGAGTCCCATCCAGTACTTAGTCCACAAGACTCAGGCCCACTGTGGGAAGACCCGCAGCTGGGTCTGAGTAAAGTCACACTTTGGGGTTAGCAGGGAAGATCCTCCAAGTTGCTCCTGGTTGCAGCTGTCCTCATTTTAGCCCTAGAGGTTCAGCCTCCCCTTCACGGTGCTGTCACCAACATGCTGACCTCAAGGGCTGTGCTTGTCCCTCTTTCCCACGGATCCAGACCCTTCTCTCACATGCTGTTTAGCATAGTCGAGCCCAGGCTATCACGTTTAAAAAAAGGCACAGGCGCAGGGGGTTATACTCAGCCATCTGAGCTGCTAACAAAACATGTGAGCATTATTCATTGGGGAGCTGACTTCACCTCTCTCATATTCAGCTTGCTTGTCTATAAAATGGGGGAAGTACCTCACCCTTCACAGAGTTGTTGGGGAACTGGTGATAATGTGCACGTAGCGTGCTGAGCAGGTGCGCTGAAGTATTGCTCACGCAGATGGATGCTTTTGTTGCAAGTTACCAGTCCGGAATGGTCTGAGAGGCCCTGAGGCACCAGAGATCTCCTACCTTTGTATATGGCAGAGGATGGGACAGATACACCCAAGACTGTCCCGGCTGTTAATTCTGCCAGTCCCCTGGGCCTGGTCCATTGTCCTTTTCCCGGAAGAAAAAGCAGCACTGTGCTCTTACTAACACCTACCTAGCCTCACCCCTACACAAAACACAGCTGGCTCAGTCCAGCCAGGGATGCTCCTCACTGGACAGACATCCATCAGTCAAATTTCCACATCAGAATTTCCTGGAAAAGGGGGGCCACCCAAAGAACTCCCAAAATATGCATCTCTCCCAGGGCTTCAAGCTAGACACAAGGAGGCCCCTTGCTTCTCATGTAAGAAGCAGTATGTTTGCTTTCTTTTATATCTGAATCTCAGGAAAGGGACTGGAAAAGCCAGAACAGGGCACACCTGAGCCTCTCCTACAAGCAGGTGATCTCTGGATTCTCCAGATACAGAACCAAGAGGGTTCCTACAACACAGTCTGCTGACAGCCCATGAAAGCTCATTCTAGCAGCCCCTAAACTTTGCTCAAATGCTACTGATCCCTTTAGAAGAGATTTTGTTGTTCTCCTCTGGACCTGAAAGCAACCTACTGTACTTTTATAAGGCCAGGCTCTTGCTGACAATGTTGCCACAGGGTTCATCCTCAGGCGGACTCACCCTGTAACCATTTCACTTCTTTCTTTCTTTTTCCCCCGATGAATTGCACTGAGCATTTTCAGTCAAAATTTGCTACTTTGTTCTCTGTGAAGTAGGTCAAGAGTTAAATTATAAATAAATTCAGCCTCCATGATTTCTTCGGGCAGTGTTTCACCAGAATGTTTAGGAATACTGACACAATTAAGGGTAACTGTTAATTTAGTCTTTACAAGAATCCTGGCGGGGGGCGCAGGCGGACTTCTAGTAAAAGGGATGTCCTGGAAGGTCACCCCACACACACACACAAAGGACTTTAGAAACTTCGGGTCTCGCTCAGGCTGTGACTGTGAGCTCAGTGATTAGAGGACAGCCTGTCACATAGACAATAAACAGCCAGCCTAAACAGCCAGCGCCTTGCCTCAGCAGGTCCTGTGGAGCCCTGGGGCCAGGCCAGAACCCCAGGAGCAAGCCTGAGTTCCTGAGCCTTACCCTGGGGAAGCCGGACCAGGGGAGCGGGCAGTGGCGGGGGACTACAGCACCCCGGGATCAAGCCTGCTGAGGGGGCTCGGGCTGGTGGCCAGCAGGCTCGGCTGACCAGCAAGTGGGTGGCCCCGAGGCGTCCAGGCAGCCTGACCCAAGGCAGCACGACCGTCCACGGGTCGCCAGGCTCTAGACTCCGGGGTAGGGACGCGGGGCTGAGGGACCGAGTCGGTGCCACTTTCTCGGACCCCTGATCCTCCATGCATCTTCTCAAGACCGCCAGACCTTCACTGGCCCCTGCCACTGCCGGGAACGCGCCCGCCTGCTCCTGAACTCACACAGGCAACAAGTTCTCGCTTCCTCAGAGCCGCCACGGTGTGCTCCGGAGGCCCGGCGCAAGAGGGAAGCTCCCCCCGAGCCCGCGTTGCCCACGCCCCGAGGGGCGCCCGCTGCCATCGCTGCCTCCCCGGAGCGTGGAGCTACAGGTCGCTCCGGCAAGGGCTGCCCCCGGGGGCGCCCCTCCGACCGGGACGCTGCGGCATCCCCGGAACCGGCAACAGGTACGCGAGCGCACCGAGGACCGCAGCCCCGGCTCATCCAGACCCGGCCCTCGCCCCTTACCTCCAGCAACTGCACGTAGCTCGCCGGGAACCAGCCACGGAGCCCGTCCTCCTTCTCGCCTTCCCACCAGCCGCCGTCCGGGACCTGCAGCAGCGTGATCAGCTCGCCCGCGGCGAAGCGCAGCCCCTGGCCGTGCCGCTCCCCAGAGAAGGGGTACAGGGTCCGGCAGCGAGCGCCGGACATGGCCTTGGCGCCCGGGTTCACAGAGCAGCCTGCATCCCCGCCGAGCCCCACGGGCTGGGCAGCGGCTCCGCGGGGTCCCAGGCGCCCGGCGCTCCGGGCTCCCGCGCTCTGGGCGCGCGCCGTCTCTGGGGTGCGCGGGGGTCCCCGGGCAGGCGGGGGACGCGCGCTCTGCGCAGGGAAGCGGAGACTCGTTGGCTTCGCAGAGCGAGCGGCGACGCCCCCGGGCCGGGCAGCTCGCGGATCCCAGCTCTGGGCTGGGGGGCGGGGCTCAGGGGGAGGAGACCCAGGCGCCGCGGGCTCCGGAGACAACTTCCCGGGAACGCGGAACGCGGGCTGCAGCCGCCAGGGCCGGCCAGGGCCGGAGCCGCCCCGGCGCGCGGAAATGCGCAGCTCCCCTGGGAGGTGGGACCCGGAGCATCCCCCGCGGCAGGACTCCGCGGCGCGGGAGGGAGCGGCTGGCGGCCGTGGAGAGGGGCTGGCGGCCGGGTGGCCGGGCGGGGTCTCGCTCGCGGGCGAGGGGGCGGGCCGGGGCGGGACCAGGGCGGCCACGCCCGCGGAGGGCTGCGCGCTCCCTCGCAGAGGGGCCTGTCACTGGGGAGAGGGGTTCCCACTCGCGCCCCCACCGCCGGGGACCGCGGGAATGGAAACGCCCCTGTTCTGTGCCTGCTTTGTAGGCCTGGCGGCCCGTGACGTACGGGCGCCTTCTTCGAGGTGTCTGCGAGGGATCGTTTGTGGTTGTCATTGTAGTGGTTGAACCTGGGGTTGAACTTGACTCACAGGAAACTGAACAATGGGTGAAAGACAGGTTTGAAGCCTGGCGCCTGAGCCCAGCAGGCTGGTGGCAGCGTGGCACGCTGGAGGGACGGAATGGGGAGGAGACGGGGTCGGAGTTGATAGAATTCAGTCAATGGGGATAAATGGAGGAAAGGCGAACGGTGAGAGGAACAGCACCAGTGCTTTTACTTACAGAGGGAAGGCCAGCCCAGGATACCAGCCCTCCCGAAATCGAGATGGGCCGGCTAAACAGTCTACACTCATGTAGTCAGTCAACAAACATTAGCAAGAGGCTGCCATGTTCCATGCGATGTGCCAGGTACTACAAAGATCATTTGGGCCAGTCCCTGCTCTCCAGGGACTAGGGAACCTGAGTGCTGCAGAATGTTGACCTTGAACTGACGGTACAGAAGTAAAAGAAAGCTCGGTTTCTTTGATAGTCTACTCCATTAAAAAAATATACATTTTTTAGCCTGTAAATAGCTGGACTCGGCCGGGCGCGGTGGCTCACGCCTGTAATCCCAGCAGTTTGGGAGGCTGAGGCGAATGGCTCACTTGAGGTCAGGAGTTCGAGACCAGCCTGGCCAACGTGATGAAACCCCATCTCCACTAAAAATACAAAAATTAGCTGGGCGTGGTAGTGGGCGCCTGTATTGCCAGCTACTCAGGAGGCTGAGGCAGGAAAATGGTTTGAACCCAGGAAGCAGAAGTTGCAGCGGGCAGAGATCGTGCTACTGCACTCCAGCCTGGGCAACAAGAGCGAAACTCTGTCTCAAAAAAAAAAAAAAGCTCAACCCTTTAATATGCCTGTATACTTCTGTCTACTCCTTATCCTCTCCCCCAGTCACCTTCTGTGGCTCCCTATTGCCTTTTAAATTTGGTACAAACTTCTCCACCTGTACATTTCAGGCCCTCCACAACACCTCCTCTAGCCTCACCTCTTACTATGCCTGCCTAGATATCCATTACAAAACCAGTCAGGCTGGGCTCCAAGAGCCTGAAGATCTTGCACACCTGTCTATGCTTTGAATCAGACCCTGGCACAGAGCCTTTCACCTAGTTCAGTGGTTCTCAATCCTGGCTGCACATTAAAGTCATTATGCAACTTTTTAACAATACTCATGCCCAGGCTTTAAGAGTCACTATTGAGCCCTAGTCTGCAGCTAAGCCATCTCACCTGAGCAGCCTCCGTCTGGTCTCTGGCCATGGGCAAAGTGACACATGTAGAATATTTGTAATAATCCATCAGTTGCAAAGTCATGAACATTTGCTTGGCCAGAAATATAAAGAAACAAACTCTTGACCACAGTCACCACTAAGAATCCCTTAAAGCAGAGCTGCATAACTTCATATCAAAAATGGTCATTAAAAATGGCTGGCCCAATGAAGTTTTAAAAGAGATACAATTCCTTGTATCAGGAAAATATGTGACTTCCAGCAGGCTGTTCTCAGGCTTCATTCCTGATGATGTGACCTGAATCAAGGTAGGACAACTGATTTCCAGCCAACCTGCAACCCCAGTTCTCTGCGTGCCTGTGAGAAACTGTGATCCAGTTTGGACTTGAGAAATCTCAGCCTACACAGCATGCCATATACTTGAGTTCTATGTGACCCACCTCAGACATTCCTGCAGCAACCAAAAATGATAATAGCTGTTAATTTCTCCACTTAGTTCATTTCATTCCTGTAATCCTACAAGCTGATGAAGAAACTGGGCTCAAAAACCTGCTCACCATCGTACAGCTGGTCAACAGCAGAACCAGCTTTGAACTCAATTCTAGCTTATTGTACAGAGTGTTGCTTTCTGTGGTCCACCCTGCCAGTCAGAAAACAGGTATCCTAATGACTCACCCACAAATAGCATCTTAAGAAAAAGTTCTTTAGACTGGGCATGGCCTATGAGAGCTTACGCCTGTAATCCCAACACTTTGGGAGGCCGAGGCGGGCAGATCACAAGGTCAGGAGATTGAGACCAGCCTGGCCAACATGGTGAAACCCCATGTCTACTAAAAATACAAAAATTAGCTGGGCGTGGTGCCACGTGCCTGTAGTCCCAGCTACTCGGGAGGCTGAGGCAGGAGAGTCGCTTGAACCTGGGAGGTGGAGGTTGCAGAGAGCCGAGATGACACCACTGTGCTCCAGCCTGGCGACAGAGCAAGACTCCATCTAGAAAAGAAAAGAAAAGAGAAGAGAAGAGAAGAGAAGAGAAGAGAAGAGAAGAGAAGAGAAGGGAAGAGAAGAGAAGAGAAGAGAAGAGAAGAGAAGAGAAGAGAAGAGAAGAGAAGAGAAGAGAAGAGAAGAGAAGGCAAGGCTCTCTGGTGATACCCAATGTCAGTCTTCATAGAAATAAGACTGGAATAGCAGTTAGTGGAACTCCTGTTCCTGATCTCTTATCAAGCAAGTAACCTCCAAATCCTCAAGTCTTCCGATACCTTTGGGTCTGTTTCCCCATCTGAAATTAGAGATCGAATCCAATAACTGGAATATGGGAATTTAAATGGTTAAATGTAGTTAGTGGTTAAATATGTTGGCTCTGGACTGCCTTTATTCAAACCCCATTTCTGCCACTTTCTAGCTGTGTGCCATTGGGTGATTTACTTACATCTCTGAGCCTCATTTTCCTCATCACTAAAAGAAGACAACAGTATTATTACTATCATAGAGTTATTAAGAAGATTAAGTGAGAAACATGTAAACTGTTTAGAGCAGTGCCTGGCACATGAAATACCCGTATGTTAGCAATTGTTTTTATCTATCCAGTTCGAGGGTCCTGGTGACTTATTACATAACACTTCTTTTTTAACTAAGATTTCTAGAGCAACAATAGAGGTAGGAACTCTTACATCTTTGGGATGCCACAAATTTTGTAGCAACACACCTGGGCTTTCTGTTTTCTCCCAAGAGCTTGAAGGAAAGATAAATTCCTCCCTTATCAATTTTCCCTCCTGCCTTCTCCCTCTCTGATCTTCTATTACTATCTTGAAATTGTATTTAAATGTTTAATTATTTTTGTGGGTTTTTTTTAAATTGAAACAAGATCTGGCTGTGTTGCCCAGGCTGGAGTGCAATGGTGTGATCTTGGCTCACTGCATTCTCTGCCTCCCATCACGCCATCCTCCCACCTCAGCCTCTGGAGAAGCTAGCTGGGACTACAGGTGCATACCACCATGCCTGGCTAATTTATTTTTGCTTTTTTTTTTTTTTTTTTTTTTTTTGAGATAGAGTCTCTCTCTGTAGCCCAGGCTGGAGTGCAGTGGTGCGATCTCAGCTCACTGCAAGTTCTGCCTCCTGGGTTCATGCCATTCCCCTGCCTCAGCCTCCCAAGTAGCTGGGACTGCAGGCGCTCGCCACCATGCCCAGCTAATTTTTTGTATTTTTAGTAGAGATGGGGATTCACTGTGTTAGCCAAGTTGGTCTCAATCTCCTGACCTTGTGATCCGCCCGCCTCAGCCTCCCAAAGTGCTGGGATTACAGGTATGAGCCACCATTTCTGGCCTATTTTTGCTTTTTAAAAAATAATAATAATAATTAAGTCTTATTTTACTGGTTAGACTGTTAGTAACTCAGGGGAGGGATAGCATCTTTGTTTTAAATTTCCATCTATCTTTTTTTTTTTAAGACGGAATTTCACTCTTGTCACCCAGGCTGGAGTGCAAGGGTGCTCACTGCAGCCTCCATCTCCCAGGTTCAAGTGATTCTCCTGCCTCATCCTCCCAAGTGGCTGGGATTACAGGCATGTGTCACCACGCCTGGCTAATTTTGTATGATTAGTAGAGATGGGGTTTCACCACGTTGGCCAGGCTGGTCTCGAACTCCTAACCTCAGGTGATCTGTCCACCTCTGCCTACCAAAGTGCTGGGATTACAGGCATGAGCCACCGTGCCTAGCCTGTCTATCCTTCTTAAAGCCTAACATTGACTCATACAAAAAGCAGGCATTCAGAACCTCTTGATCTCCTTTTGCATAGATTGTTTGCACCCTGTTCATATTTAGATTTTCCGCTTGCTAAGTTGTATAAACCTGTGTCAGAGCTTTCTCTAGACACTGTGCATTTGATAGTTATGTGGTGGCTGATGTTTCATTTCTACCCAAGACCTTATACACCTTTCCATCAGCCTATGGATGGCAGAGAAATGGAAAGGTTTCCATTTCTTTACAACGTTAAACATAGCCAGGCATGATGGCTCACACCTGTAATCTCAATGCTTGGAGAGGCTGAGGCTGTGGGATCCCTTGAGGCCAAGAGTTCAAAATCAGCCCAGACAACATAGTAAGACTCCTGTCTCAACAAAAAAATAAAATAAAATAAAAAATAATTTAGCCACAGGACATGGTGACACGTCCCTGTGGTCCCAGCTACTCAGGAGGCTGAGGTGGGAGGATCACTTGAGCCTAGGAGATCAAGGCTGCAGTGAACCGTGACCACACAACTGCACTCCAGCCTGGGCAGCAGTGCAAGCCCATGTCTAAAAAAAAGAAAAAGGAAGAAAAACCAAGTTAGACATAAATTTACCAAATGACCCAGCAATTTCTTCCGAGGCCTCTAGAGAATGAAAACGTATGTCCACACAAAACTTGTAGTGAATGTTCATAGCAGTATTATTCACAGAAGTCAAACAGTGGAAATAATCTAAATGTCCATCAGCTGATGAATAGATAGACAAGATGTAGTATGCCAATACAGTGGAATATTTACTCAACCTTGAGAAGGAGGTACTGATTCACGCTACAACATGGATGAACTTCAAAGACACTATGCTAAGTGAAAGAAGCTAGACCCAGAAGGCAATATATTATATGATTCCATTTATATGCAACATCCAGAAAAGGCAAATCCACAGGGATGATTTAAAAATTAGTGGTCACCTGGTGTTGGAGCCGCAAACAGGAAAGAAACAAACACAAAGTTTCTTTGGGGTGATGTAAATGTTCTAAAATTAATTTGTGGTAATGATCACACAACACAGTAAGTCACCAAACTGTACACATAAAACAAGTAAAATTCGGGGTGTATAAATTATACCTCAAAAAATTGTTAGTGTTGAGTAAAAATCAAAATACATAATGATCTTCATCATCCAACAAGAGTTGTCTTTCTCAGCTCATGTGTGCTATCTCATTCAACAACAGCTCAAAGAGGTATTAAACACATATTAGAAAATGGACAGTGTGCTGGGCCTAGGGATAGAGAGATAAGTATGACAGCTATGTAATGAATTCTGGGGTGAGCATGGTGGCTCATGCCTGTAATTCCAAAGCTTTGGAAGGCTGAGGTTTGAGGATCACTTGAGGCTGGGAGCTCAAGTCCAGCTCTGGGCAACATAGTGAGACCCCATCTCTATAAAAAATTTGCCAGGCATGGGGGCATGTGCTTGTAGTTCTAGCTACTCGGGAGGCTGAGACAGAAAGATCATTTGAGCATAGGAAAGCTATGATTGTGCCCCTGCACTCCAACCTGAGTGTCACAGCAAGACCCTATCTCTAAAAAAAAAAAAAAAAAAAAAAAAAAAAGGTTTTAAAATAAAACAATTCCTATAGATCAATAAAGAAAACATAGACAACCCAATAGAAAAATGGGCAAACAACTTGAACAGGCATTTCACAAAAGACGATATCCAAATGACCAATAACATATTAAAAGATGCACAACATCATTAATCATCAAGAAAAGCATGATTTGCTTTTCTTTGATTTTGGTTAAATCATAAGAAGGTATCAATATACGCTCAGCAAGCGATGAAGATAAACACAGAACAGAAAATACTACGTATTGGAGAGGCTGTGGTACACCTGGAGCTGTCATACACCACTGGTGAATACCTGTTGGAAAATTGGCAGCATTTAGTATAGTTGAATTGAGCATTCTCTATAATTCATCTCATCCCCTTCTAGGAATATAACCAACTAAGATATGTTGATATGTCCAACAGAAGATGTACAACAATGTTCATGGCAGCACTATTTATAACAGCCCCAAACTGGAAACAACCCAATATCCATCAAACTAGAATTGATAAATTATGACATACTTATACAATGGAAAACTCTACACTTAGAATAAACAGGCGTGGTGCAATGGCTCACCTCTGTAATCCCTAGAACACTGGGAGGCTGAGGTTGGGGGGATCTCTTGATGCCAGGAGCTTGAGACCAGCCTGGTCAACACATCTTTACTAAAAATAAAATAAAATAATTTAGCCAGACATGATGGCATGTACCTGTAGTTCCAGCTACTCAGGAGGCTGAGCTGGGAGGGTTGCTTGAGCCCAGGAGTTCGAGACCAGCCTGGCTGACGTATAGTGAAACCCTGTCTCTACTAAAAAAATACGAAAATTAGCTGGGCATGGTGGCGGGCACTTGTAATCGCAGCTACTTGGGAAGCTGAGGCAGGAGAATCACTTGAACCTGGGAGGTAGAGGTTGCAGTGAGCTGAGATCATGCCACTGCACTCCAGTCTGGATGACAGAGCAAGACTTCATCTCTCTCTCTCAAATAAATAAATAAATAAATAAATAAATAATGGTATTGTAATCTCAAAGAATTTGTAGTCTAAATTCTACAGAGATGCTTTCCAAACTTTTTGACTGTGCACCCCAATCAGTAAAACTCCCGGAGATACCTACTTCTATTATCTATGAATTAAATAGATGAACCACTAAACTAATAAGCATGTTATAATATTAAAATTTAAAAAGGTAATATTGAAGTAGATGTAATATTCAAATAACAGTTCTAATATTGTCTTCCTGCACCATAATGGAAGTTTTGTGTACTTCTCAGTGATCTTGAGAATCAGCTTCCAGAAGATACTGGGAAGGGAAAGAAAGTTAATGTACTGAAAATAAGCGTTTTGGAATCATGACTTCGGAGAAATAAGTGGGTCCAGTTCTCCCCTTGGAGTCCGGAAGAAACCTGGCGTTGGGCCTCCATGGAAGAGGAAGTGTGAAGAGTTCTATCCATCCCTTCCTTGATTTTCTCATCCAGAATCTCAGCCAGAGTTCCAGCCAAAGATTCTGAAACTTCAATGTGTATAAGGATCACTGGAGAAACATGTGAGAAAGGATGCCTATTTTTAGGCCACCCTCCCAGATATTCTGACTTAGTGGGTCTGGAATGGGACCCAGGAATCCATGTTTTCAACAAAAACCCCAGAGTACTGTGGGTTTTCAGACCATATTTCAAAGGTTGTTGGGCCAAGTGCAGTGGCTCACACCTGTAATCCCAGCACTTTGGGAGGCCAAGGCCGGCAGATCACTGGAACCCTGGAGTGTGAGCCCAGCCTAGGAAACACGGTGAACCTTATCTCTACAAAAATACAAAAATTAGGAGCTGCAGTTATAGCAGAGGACTCCAGCCTGGATGACAAAGCAAGATCCTATCTCAAAGGAAAAGGAGGGGGTGTTATTTTCAGATATTATTCGTACCCTAAGAGTGTATTTGTTTATTTATCTATTGAGATGGAGTCTCGCTGTGTCACCAGGCTGGAGTGCAGTGGCACGATCTCGGCTCACTGCAACCTCCACCTCCTGGGTTCAAGCAATTCTCCTGCCTCAGCCTCCCAAGTAGCTGGGACTACAGGCGCCCGCCACCATGCCCAGCTAATTTTTGTATTTTTTAGTAGGGATGGGGATTCACCATGTTGCCCAGGATGGTCTTGATCTCTTGACCTCTTGATCCACCCACCTCGGCCTCCCAAAGTGCTGGGATTACAGGTGTGAGCCACCACTCCTGGCCTAGACTGTCTTCATTTATAAGAAGGGTTTACATTGATATCTTGTTTGGCCAAGCCCACCAACGTTTAAAAATGGGGGAAGGAGGCTGGGTGTGGTGGCTTAAAGCAGTAATCCCAGCACTTTGGGAGGCTGAGGCAGATGGATCACTTGAGGCCAGGAGTTCAAGCCCAGCCTGGCTAACATTGCAAAAACCCTTCTCTACTAAAAAGCACAAACAGTAGCCAGCTGTGGTGCCACACGCCTGTAATTCTAGCTACTTGGGTGGCTGAGATACGAGAATCGCTTGAACCTGGGAAGCAGAGCTTGCAATGAGCTGAGATTGCACCACTACACTCCAGCCTGGGTGACAGAGACTCTGTCACCAAAAAAAAAAAAAAGTAAACACAAACAAGAGAAGGGAAGAGGAAGTAAAGCTAGAGGCAGACAGAAA
Source organism: Theropithecus gelada (assembly GCF_003255815.1). Classification (NCBI taxonomy): domain Eukaryota; kingdom Metazoa; phylum Chordata; class Mammalia; order Primates; family Cercopithecidae; genus Theropithecus; species Theropithecus gelada. Next base: position 66,511,854 of record NC_037684.1, read on the forward strand.
ACAGTAATAGATCAAAGAGGAAAGAAAAAAATTGTGGGGAACAGGAGACAGAGAATACAGAATAAGAAAAGAAGAGCAGGATAGAAAAGAGAGGGGAAAGGGGCGAAAGAGGGGAAGGGGGTGGGAGAGTGGAGAGGAAAGAGAAACCAGAGCCCAACCTTCTCCCAGGTCTTCCAAGATCTCCACCCACTCCCTCACAAAAACAGCTTCCCTGGTGTAAGCTAAAGGTTTCATTTGCAGAAACAGCATGAAGCAAGAGAAAAGGAGAAGGGAAGAAATAAGTTGTGTGACCAGAAATAACGCAAACTGAAGTCGGCTTTTTCTCTGCTATGGCTTGGTGGGTGTGGAAAGGAGTTCCAGCCCCATCCCCGCTCTTCCCTAACAGCAGCCCAGAAATATGGAAATGAGATTGCCCTTTGGGAGTAAATAGCAGTAACACATCCACCGAGGAGCCCGCCTGAGCAGAGCTATGCAAAGCCACATAAAGAGACACAGAGGCAGAAAGTCTCCAGGGCCAGGACCCAACTCCGATGTGACGCCGCTATTAGCATATCTGAAGCTTGGAAAAATCCACCCAAAGAAGGCTGGGCTGTCTAAGAGAAGCTTAGAAAAGAAGTTTATGAAAATTGCTCTCCCTCCCTGGCTCTCTGTTATCCCTCCTTGTGGCTCCTTTGCCCAGGGCCACACGGTCCCTTCATTCTTGAAACACACACACACACACACACACACACACACACACGCAGGCACGCACGCACGCAGAACTACCCTTGATTACACACTCAGCCTGCTTCTCTTGCCCTGAAGACAAGCCAAATCCTAATTTCCCCAGCGTTGTGGCAGAAACTGGGGTTTTCATTTGTAGGTGGCGTCCCTCTATTGTGTAAAAATGGTTCTCCAGTGTTCATTAAAAGTTGCTAAGGTTGCCGGGCACGGTGACTCACGCCTGTAATCCCAGCACTTTGGGAGGCTGAGGTGGGCGGATCACTAGGTCAGGAGATCGAGACCATCCTGGCTAACACGGTGAAACCCTGTCTCTACTAAAAATACAAAAAAATTAGCCAGGAGTGATGGCAGGCGCCTGTAGTCCCAGCTGCTCGGGAGGCTGAGGCAGGAGAATGGCATGAACCCGGGAGGCAGAGCTTGCAGTGAGCAGAGATCGCGTCACTGCACTCCAGCTTGGGTGACAGAGCAAGACTCCGTCAAAAAAAAAAAAAAAAAAAGTGACTTAGGTTGACATAAATCCCTGGAGAATCTTGAGCTTCAGAAAAAAAAAAAAAAAAACGCACAGGAATGACCTGGCCACGGGTTCTTAGCTTTTTTGTGGACAAAGGGGCTGGTCAAGAAAGACTGTCAGGAACAGCGCAATTCTTTCTCAGAACAAATCTCCAGCACGAGGCTTCATTCTTTTGAAGACTAAAAATAAATTCGGAATTAATCACAACAGAAAAGGAACAGTCTCTTCAATGACTATAATTAGTTCTCCGTTTATTAATGAAGACTCTAATGATGAGGCTCATCTGAGTCCCAACTGTTTTGCTTGGTAATTACACACCTAAGACAAGGGGTTTCACCTCTGTAAACCTCAATTCCCTCATCTGCAGGACAGGGATGGTGGGACCTGTTTCATTAGGCCGTGGAAAAGATTGCAGAAAGCCGTCTGGGGGATGTGATTGGCCGAGAGTCCGGCTGTGGGAAATGTACAGCGTGCCTTCTGCAGAGAACTGGCTTCAGACCAGAAGAAACTTCACTTGATATATTGAGAAGCCAGCATGCTCTGTGGAAACTTCCAGGCCTGGTATCACAGGGAGTAGGGAGGTAGAGGGAATGCTTATTTACACTGTAGGCTAATAAAAATTCCTTCCAGAGCCTTTGGGTACAACCTGGGTGAGGTAATAGAATGCACGTTTACATACCTATAGACTTCCCCAGCAGGATCTCCCTGTCGGACAAAGGAGGATTTCCCAAGCCCTTCCCACGGTCACCTGAAGGTCAGAGGCTGAGAAGCAGGAACGAGTTCATGGGGGATCTGTGGGGCAGCCTGGACACTGGGCAGAAAGGGCTTCGTGAGAACCATCTTGGAAATGAAAGGGCACATGGCTGGAGCCTTTCTGGGCACTCAGAGTTAAAATAGTAACACAAGGAAGTCTGGCATTCCCAGAGGCCAATATCCGGATGCTTTAAGAATCTGGAATTCGGCTAGGTGTGGTGGCTCACACCTGTCATCCCAGGACTTTGGGAGGCTGATGCGGGCGGATCACCTGAGGTCAGGAGTTCAAGACCAGCCTGGCCAACATGGTGAAATCCCTTTTCTACTAAAAATACAAAAATTAGCCAGGCGTGATGGCATGCGCTTATAATCTCAGCTACTCAGGAGGTTGAGGCAGGAGAATCACTTGAACCCAGGAGGTGGAGGTTGCAGTGAGCCAAGATCACACCATTGCATTCTAGCCTGGGCGACAGAGGGAGACTCGGTCCAGAAAAAAAAAAAAAAATCCTAAATCAGTGACGACTGAGCAAAAGGAATTTTGAACAAGGTGAAAAGTATGTACCACGTTGTTCATTGTTGAAGGGAGCAGTAGGGAAATGGGGGTTCATGAGACTATCTTCTCTACTTGTTTATAGGTTTGAAATTTTTCATAATAAAAAAAGGAAGGCCAAGTGTGGTGGCTCATGCCTATAATCCCAGCACTTTGGGAGGCTGAGGCAGGAGGATTGCTTGAGTTCAGCAGTTCAAGACCAGCTTAGGCAACCTAGTGAGACCACATCTCTCTATAAAAAATTAAAAATTACCCGGGCATGAGAGTCTGTGTCTGTAGTGCCAGCTACTCAGGAGGCTCAGGCAGGAGGACAGCTTGAGCTCAGGGGTTTAAGGTTGCAGTGAGCCAAGATTTTGCTACTGCACTCCAGCCTGGGAGATAGAGGAAAAAAAGAAAAGGAAATTTATGCACCTTAGCTTACCCCATATACCTACTCCTCTGAAAGACCATCAGAATCTCATTTAGAGCTCTTCACTCGCAGTTTTCAAACAATTCTAACAAACAGATTTTTTTTAATCTAGTGTTTTTCAGATAATAATGTTACCGGAAAGGGGTCTCAATCCAGACCCAAGAGAAGGTTCTTGGGCCTCATGCAAGAAAGAATTCATGATTAGCCCATAGAGTAAAGTGAAAGTAAATTTATTTAAAAAAGAATAAAGAAGGCCGGGCGCGGTGGCTCAAGCCTGTAATCCCAGGACTTTGGGAGGCCGAGACAGGCGGATCACGAGGTCAGGAGATCGAGACCATCCTGGCTAACACGGTGAAACCCCGTCTCTACTAAAAAATACAAAAAAAAAAAAAAAATAGCCAGGCGAGGTGGCGGGCGCCTGTAGTCCCAGCTACTCGGGAGGCTGAGGCAGGAGAATGGTGTAAACCCGGGAGGCGGAGCTTGCAGTGAGCGGAGATCCGGCCACTGCACTCCAGCCTGGGCGACAGAGCGAGACTCCGTCTCAAAAAAATAAAATAAAATAAAATAAAATAAAAAATAAATAAATAAAAAGGAATAAAGAATGACTACTCCATAGGCAGAGGAGCGGCTTGGGCTGCTTGACTAAGGATACTTAGAGTTATTACCGGATTATATGCTAAACAAAGGGTGGATTATTCATGAGTTTTCTGGGAAAGGGGTGGGTAATTGCCGTCACTGAGGGTTCCTCCCCTTTTTAGATCATATAGAGTAACTTCCTGATGTTGCCATGGCATTTGTAAACTCTCATGGCACTGGTGGGAGTTTCCCGTAGCATGCTAATGCACTATAATTAGTGTATAATGAGCAGGGAGGACCACCAGAGGTCACTTTCATGGCTACCTTGGTTTTGGTGGATTTGGGCCAGCTCCTTTACCACAGCCTATTTTATCGGCAAGGTCTTTATGACCTGTATCTTGTGGCGACCTCCCATCTCATCCCGTGACTTACAGTGCCTAACGTCCTTGGCGGGGTGCGGTGGCTCACACCTGTAATCCCAGCCCTTTGGGAGGCTGAGACGGGTGGATCACCAGGTCAGGATATGGAGACCATCCCGGCTAACACAGTGAAACCCCATCTCTATGAGAAACACAAAAAATTAGCCGGGCGTGGTGGCGGGCACCTGTAGTCCCAGCTACTCGGGAGGCTGAGGCAGGAGAATGGCATGAACCCGGGAGGCAGAGGTTGCAGTGAGCCGAGATCACGCCGCTACACTCCAGCCTGGGCAACAGAGCAAGACTCCGTCTCAAAAAAAAAAAAAAAAAAAAAAAAAAAGAATGCCTAACGTCCTTCGAATGCAACCCAGTAGGTCTTAGCCTTAGTCTTATTTTACGCAGCCCCTATTCAAGATGGAGTTGCTCTGGTTCAAACGCCTCTGACAATAATGTACGGAAGAAGATATCCTGACAGCAAGGAGCACCAGCTAACAACAGACTGACATTGGCAAGGAGGGGTGGGGATAGGGATCAGAGAGAATCATTTTAAAAGACTCAAGAAAACAAAACTATCTTAGCCATAACTATTTAGCAACCATCAAGAGCCCCTTAAGATGTTGGTAATCAATATTCATTAAAAGACTGAGGCCGGGCGTGGTGGCTCACACCTGTAATCCCAGCACTCTGGGAGGCCGAGATGGGCGGATCACGAGGTCAGGAGATCGAGACCATCCTGGCTAACACTGTGAAACCCCATCTCTACTAAAATACAAAAAAAAATTAGCCAGGAGTGGTGGTGGGCGCCTGTAGTTCCAGCTACTCGGGAGGCTGAGGCAGGAGAATGGCGTGAATCAGGGAGGCGGAGCTTGCAGTGAGCCAAGATCGCGCCACTGTATTCCAGCCTGGGTGACAGAGCGAGACTCCGTCTCAAAACAAAAACAAAAACAAACAAAAAAAAAGAGCACTACTCCTCAAATATAAACATTATTCAAATATAAAGTACTATAAGAATAACAATGACCCTGTATCATTCCATTTTAAAAGTCAAGGCAGTGGGTAATACTTTCTTAAATAATCCTCATCCATAGTGGTTAAAGGATTTCAAGTTATTTCAACTGTTTGTGAGTGTCAAAAGACACAACCACAACAAATTTAGCTTAAAGATCTTAATTGATTTTTATTTGTGATTCTAGAATTAAGCATCACTTCCTTCTATAAAACAGAATGAATGTTCCCATGAGCTGAGCAGAGGTTGGTTTTATACTCAGAAAAGAGCTGGGGAAAGCAGAAACAAACTGTGAACTGTTATTTCAAAGTTAAAAGGCCAGGCACAGTGGCTCACCACCTGTAATCCCAGCACTTTGGGAGGCCGAGGAATGTGGATCACTTGAGGCCAGGAATTCCAGACCAGCCTGGCCAACATAGTGAAACCCCATCTCTATGAAAAAATACAAAAATTAGCTGGACATGGTGGCACATGCCTATAATCCTAGCTACTCAGGAAGCTGAGGCAGGAGACTCACTTGAACCTGGGAGGTGGAGGTTGCAGTGAGCTGAGATTTTGCCACTTCACTCTAGCCTGGGCAACAGAGGGAGATTCCATCTAAAAAATAAATAAATAAATAAAGTTAAAGGTTAGGCCAGGCCGGGCGCGGTGGCTCAAGCCTGTAATCCCAGCACTTTGGGAGGCCGAGATGGGCGGATCACGAGGTCAGGAGATCGAGACCATCCTGGCTAACACAGTGAAACCCCATCTCTACTAAAAAAAATACAAAAAACTAGCCGGGCGGCATGGCGGGTGCCTGTAGTCCCAGCTACTCGGGAGGCTGAGGCAGGAGAATGGCGTAAACCCGGGAGGCGGAGCTTGCAGTGAGCTGAGATCCGGCCACTGCACTCCAGCCTGGGCGACAGAGCCAGACTCCGTCTCAAAAAAAAAAAAAAAAAAAAAAAGGTTAGGCCAGATGCAGTGGCTCATACCTGTAACCCCTAGCACTTTAGAAGGCCGAGACTGGAGGATCACTTGAAGCGTGGAGTTCCAGACCAGCATGGGCAACATAGTGAGACCCCATCTCTACAAATTTTTTTTTTTTTAATTAGCTGGGTGTCGTGGTTCATGCCTGTGGTCCCAGCTGCTCAGGAGACTAAGGCAGGAGGATTGCTTGAGCCCAGGAGTGCGAGGTTGCAGTGAGCCCTGAAGGTGCCACTGCATTGCAGCCTGGGCAACAGAGTGAGGCCCTGCCTCCAAAATAAATAAATAAATAAATAAATAAATAAATAAATAAATAAAGGTTAAAGCCGAGGGCTCTTGCTTATCATGCCAGCTAAAACTGGCCTGTTTGGGGATTATCGCTCTCTCTCCTGGTTTCTCAAAAGGTCAGATAAACAACTTAGCTTCTGTTTGGTAGCGTGGAAGTTTAACATGAGTGACTCCATTTTGATTTGGCCTGTCCGGCCTGGTACAGGAGCTAGTGCCAACCAATGGCTTCCTATAAATGTGTACATATCAGGTGCTTCCTACTGGCCTCCTCACTGCAGCCACCCCAGAAATCTCAGCATATATTCTTTAAGGCACTCACTAAAAGAATAACCCTGGCCAGGCATGGTGGCTCATGCCTGTAATCCCAGCACTTTGAGAGGCCAAGGCGGGTGGATCACCTGAGGTCGAGAATTCAAGACCACCCTGACCAACATGGAGAAACCCCATCTCTACTAAAAATACAGAATTAGCCAGGCATGGTGGCACACACCTGTGATCCCAGCTACCTGGGAGAGGCGGAAGCAGGAGAATCACTTGTACCCAGGAGGTGGAGGTTGCAGTGAGTCAAGATCGCACCATTGCACTCCAACCTGGGCAATAAGAGTGAAACTCCGTCTCAAAAAAAAAAAGAATAACCCTGACTTGTGAGCAACCATTTGCCCTGGACAGAACTTCAGGAATTAGGGGTAAACTGGGGACAGAAATAATTCTGAAGAAAAGCTGCTACTGGAGAAATTATTGCTAGTGATGGCTGGTCATGTATTACAAACATAAGTAAAAGGAACAGTTTTGATTCTTGGGCAAATTCATTTGTGTAGAACAACTCATTTTCTAACTAAAATGAAATGAGATGGCTGTTAATACTGGTCACCTGGGGGAAGAGGCTGAGCGTGGAGAGGGCGGGTGAGAGGAGAATTAACTTTTCCTTCTAAATCCTGGCGTTGTTTCATTAGCTACAATGAGCTCATATTAGTTTTGCAATCTAAAGAAGATTAAAAGGGAAATGAAGTATTCATAATACTTGAAGAAATAATGAACATAGGTTTTTGTACCTGTGGCCCTTCACCAGGTTAGTTAGGAGATCAAGATACTTTAGCCGATGGTGAGTTCCAACATCCACCTCCACTCTCTTTATGGGATCTGAACCTACTGACCTCCTGGTATTCCTGTGGGGTGACTTGTAACCTTAAACTCTGACCCTTGGCTTTAGTGAAAATCTTACAGAAGCGACTGTCCTACAGGAACAACTGTGTCCTAGTGAGTTGGTATTAGATTTAACCATGCAAAAATATCAATGCCAGATCATTTTTGGTCTATATGCATAGTTTAACTTAATAGTTTCCTCCCCTCCCTCCCTCCCTCCCTCCCTCCCTCCCTCCCTTCCTCCCTTCCTCCCTTCCTCCCTTCCTCCCTTCCTCCCTTCCTCCCTTCCT